>NW_007258489.1:1374341-1387007 GCF_000164805.1 Carlito syrichta | reverse complement strand
GGCCGGGAGCGGCCACTGCACTCCAGTCTGGGTGACAGAGTGAGACTCCGACTAAAAAAACCCACAAATATATACATATATATATTTGATATAAAAATAAATTGAAATGGAAATACCACATATTTAGTGAATGAAATAATTATTTATACTTTTGAGTAAGAGGTAGAGAAATAGGGAACGATTGTAGCTGAGATATTCAAGAAAATGAAAATAATTTAAAAATTAATCTTTTAGTGTCTACTTTTCATGCCAATAATAAAATAAACTTGAATTCTATTGAACTTTATTATTTTGTGATATAGTTTTGTATAAATTATTATAAATATAGAATAACTAATATCTAAGGAGTGAAATTTATTTTGATAAAGGTCTGTCCTCATACTTTCTTTTGAATTTACATTCGCAGTTTTATTAAACTTTCCTTGTGTTTACATATTCATTTTGTTTACAACATTGGACCAGTAAAAAAGTTTCAAAAATCTAAAAAAATAAAATCAAGCTTTTGCATAAAGATTGTGATGTCATCTTGGAACTTTTTTTCCCCACATACTTTGGAGTTAATTTTGAGGTTGATGAAATCACCAGGAGACTTTGAGGCATTCTTAAAAACATAACCAGAAAAGTCCTAAACCGTGTTTGCTATGGATACTGAATTATATTTATAATTGGGAAGTATTATAGCAATTTAAAAGTATGTAGCCCATCTATCTCAGAATAGATTTTCGTATAACAATTTTCTTAAATGTCATGAAGCAAAAATAGAGAATTCTGCATTATGGCAAATTTGTATTTATTATTTTTTCTCCAAGACAAAGTTAACATTTTTGGAGCTACACGGTTTTATTATTCTAAACACAGAACAGAAGGAGTGTTCATGAAGAGTGCTGGAAATGCTAGATAAGCTTTTAGTGACTGACAGTGCCAAAGCTAGCTGTACTTAAGTTATCTTGTATGCTTCCTTATTATTTTGCCTTGTTGTTGCTAAAGGGGAAATCTATTAACTTAGAGGAAAATTCAGACCAAAGAATCAATTACTTCCTTTTCCATATTCACCATGATAAGTCTACCCTTTTTTTGTTTAGCATGAGGACACAGTTTTCAGTATAAATCATTTGAACATTAAAAGATGCTTTACCTTAAATAAAATTAGATATTGGTGACTGTGGTAACAAATATGAGGAATAAGGGACATATGCTAAATCACTTCCCTCTTACCAAATACATTCTTCACTCTGCCCCTGCTGTGCTAGTCCTGAGTTATTCCGGAAATTGGCTCACCAGCTGGGCTTTATTATACCAATGAGAAAGGTGACCTTTTATAATAACCAGTGACTTTATTTTTGCTCAATGCAAAAATTGTAAAGCTGTATATGTGGAACATTTCAAATGGACAAAGACGTCAAATAAGTAGCATGTTAGGATGTAAGTACAGTTTTACAACATATTTCCATTTCATCATATATAAGTTGGATTGATTTCATGGCAATAGACACAAATGAATAGTTACACTACATTCCAGTGTCAGTACTGTTTTATTTCCCTTAAGCTTTGGCTTCTTTTGAAAATACAATATAACACTGTCAATGACATGAAAACAAACATTATTATGCACACAAAAGTCATTTCTTCACTTAAAAGTATGTGAATGTCTCTAGCATTATTTTTAAAAGCAGTTGAACTATTGGTAATATTCATTAATGAGATCAGTTAGGATTTTCCCTTTGGAAATGTAGAAATTTGAACATCTTTTTTTAGGCTCTGCAGAAACTGCTTTTAAGTTCATAGGCCCAAAAATCATTGTTAGCGCATAACAAAAACATATTTACTGTATAGCATACTAGATTAGAAATAAGCTTTGGGGTTAACTCTACCACTTAAAAGACGTGTGACCTTGATTAAATTGCTTAAGCTTCTTCTAGCTTCATTATCTTAAACTAAAGTTGATAATTCCAATACTATAAAGATGTTGTAGGGATTAATATGAGATAATTTATGTAAAATATTTAACCCTGACTAGCACATAGTGAGTGATCAAAGACTGTTTTTTGAATATATGCATGGATGAATCTGCTTGCCAAATTGCATCATTAAATCACTTTTCATTTTAAGGAAAAGGAAAATGACATTTCCCCCTCCAAATCACCTTTGTTAATTGGACTATACTCTTTACTGACTGAAATGTTTTTAGTCAACCATCAGCTCTATTGAATACACTTGCAATTCTCAGTTCTAGTTATATACTCACAAATTGCAAATTACAAAAAGAATTACATAATGTAAGGGATAGGACAGTATGTGTAAAGGTATATTGTAAAAGATGTACAATCTTCATATTACTCAAAATGCTTACCACAAAATAGGTACTCAAGAATTCTTTACTAATTGTATGTATACATAGTATTTGTCTATCTATCTATATCTATCTATCATCTATCTATCATCTATGTTATAAAATTCACTGGCACATATTTTTATTTAAAGGTAAGTTCTGGAGGAGGGAAAATGGAAGAACTTTCTTAAAGGGATGAGTTTTGAGTTCGAAATCCTGCGTTTTTATTTCAATTGAATTATGTCTTAGTTCTGTGATTTTAGACAGCTTGAGCTGATTCCTTTCCCTCATTCATTGAAAAAATAAAATGATAATAAAATAATAACTTGAAAGTTCTGGTAAACCAGAAAGCACTGGGCCATCTACAGAGTTGTGGAACTGCCACTCATCATCGCTAGGAGGGCATGCAGCACTCCTCATTGCGGATTCCCAGATCAGAACAGTGAGGAACTTGACTGACACTATCAGCTTTTTTTCCTACTCTACCCTGCTTCTACATCATGGTCCCAAAAGGGTGTCCAGGTACTTAACATAGTGGGTCATTTGTGAAGTCTTCACGGCAATAGACACAAATAAATAGTTACACTACAGTCCAATGTCAATACTGTTTTATTTTCCTTATTAAATTACAATTGCTTTGGCTCTTTTTGAAAATATGAAATAACATGATCAATGACAACAACCATTATTATGCAAAAATATGCAAAGCGACCTATTCACACTAATTTCTTCTAATACTGTTTTTTATAATGAATCTTAATGTCCACTTACCTTCATATCATTCTGCCATATTCTATATAAGGATGCTATATTATTATGTGGTAAATATTATTATGCTAACCAGTTCTATTAACCTAGGTACTAAACAGAATCATACAACATTTTCAAAGAAGGCAATATGAACACACATGAATTCTATGGAATTGCCTCCTTAGAGCTAATCACTCCTGATTCTCTGAATCTTCTGTGCTCCCATATACTTTTATTTTTGTAGTCACCAAGCAGTAATATAGGTTTTCATTCATTTATTTGTTTATTTACTTATATATTTTTTAACATATCTGCCTGATTAGACTGCAAGTTCTGTAATGACAAGACCTATAGGTATATCTTTTTTTAAAAAAGCAATATATCACTATATGCATAGTAATCAACACAATGTTAAAATACTTATTGAATTGAAATGTAAGAACAAGAAAGGAAAACAAATTTAAACTTAACTATAATTTTTCAAAATAAATATATGCTTCTTACAGAAAAGTTAGGAAAATCGATAACAGATTTAGGAAAAGAAAAAGCTTACTAATACTACTGTTAAAAATATAATCACTAACAACAGTGAGTTATCATTTTAGAACCACTATATTGACAAAAATATATTGACAAAAATTGAAAAGACAGAGAATACTAACTACTGGTAAAGGTGAAGAAAACACTGTGGCAGTGTAAGTGTAGTCCATTATCTATTAGTAATAACTAGAAAATTTATACACTGGCACACCTCATTTTATTATACTTTGGTTTATTGTGCTTCACAGATATTGCATTTTTTTTTACAAATTGCAGGTTTATGGTAACCCTACATCGAACAAGTCTATTGGTGGCATTTTAAAAATAAAATGTGTTTACTTTGTGTCTCTTTGTCACATTTTGGTAACTTTGTCAATATTTCAAACGCTTTCATTATTATTATGTTATGGTGATCTGGGATCTGGGATGGTACTATTGAATTGCTTTGGAGTGCTACAAAACATGCCCACATAAGATGGTGAACTAAATCATAAAATGTGGGTGATTGAGGATCAAAGCAGCCTTAACATTTTCTTAACCCAAATCCTATCAAGAGAAAAGCTGAACTCTCTTAAATTCTGTGAAGGCAGAGAGAGGTGAGGAAACTGCAGAGGAAAAGTGGGGAGCTAGCAGAGGCTGGTTGATGAGGTTTTAGGCAAGAAACTGTCTCCAGAGTATAAAAGTGTAAGGAGAATTGGTTTCTCTCTGAGAGCAGGGGTAGATTTTTTTCTATTGCCTTGGACATCAGAAATTTGACCCCATGAAATTGCATTATCATGACATTGACTTTGTCTGTAAATATTGTCATGTATATAGAAACACTGAAACTTCACCAGCAAATGAAGAGCTGTCTTTTTTGTACTCTGCATTTGTGAAAAATAAAATTTCTCAAGATCTCAGCCCTTTAGGTGACCATGTGTGTAGTTGGCACCCACATGGTTTTTATCTATCTCATCAAAAGGCAGGTAGTTTGAGACAATGTTGCAGATGACCATAGTTATAAAGGTGGGTGCACACAATTACCAATCATAATGTTATGTATTTTTACGATTTCTGCTTTTGATCAATTTTTCATGAATATCGTTTATCTGCTTTTTACTGCTATGGCTGTATGAATGCTGTTAGTATACCTGAGTATTTATGCTTGCAAAAATAAGTATGCTATTATTGCATATTTTTTGTGCAAAGTGGCCTGTAAAATGTTGTCATGTTTTTATGGTTCTCAATTTTTTAAATGTAAATAAATATCTTCTAAAACACTTCTAATTTTTTCCAGAATTATGTTTTTGGGATTTTTATTTTTGTTGTTGTGATTTTCAGGATTTTTACTTTAGGGACTTTTGTTTTTTGAGACTTCAACATTCAGGACTATGATTCACAAGATACAACTATCCTGTTATTGTGAAATTGAGGATTTTCAATTTTAGGGATTTAGATCTTCTACAATTTCAACATTTGTGATTATAGCATGCGGGATTGTGTTTTTCAAGATTATAATATAAACCTTGTGGCTATGCTAAACAACAGATTTTCAATATAGATGAAAAATAGAGGAAGAAAATGCAATCTAGGACTTTCATAGAGAGAAGTCAATGCCTGATTCCAAAGTCTGAAAGGAGAAATTGGCTCTCTTTTTAGGGGTTAGTACAGCTAATAAATTTAAGTTGAAGTCAATGCTCATTTACCATTTCAAAAATTCTAGGAAACTTAAGAATTATTGTAAATTCACTTTGCCTGTGCTCTATAAATGAGACAATAAAGTCTGGATAGCAACACATTTTTACTGCATGGTTTGAATATTTTAGCCCAATTCAACTTTGGAATAAGTTGATTGCAACCCTCATGAATGACTTTGAGGGGTTCGAGACTTCAGTGCAGGAAGGAACTATAGATGTTGTAGAAACAATAAGAGAACTAGAATTAGAAGGGAAGCCTAAAGATGGGACTGAATTGATGTGATGTCATAATGTAACTTTAAAGGGTAAGGAATTGCTTCTTATGGATGAGTCAAGAAAGTATTTTGTAAAATGAAATCTACTCCAGATAAAGAAGCTATGAAAATTGTTGAAATGATAATTTAGAATTTGACATGAACTTAGTTGACAAAGCTGTGACAGAATTCGAGAGGACTGATTTCATTTTTTTTAAATTCACAGTCTCACTCTATCATCCAGGTTGGGGCACAGTGGCATAATCACGGGCTCGGGTAATCCTTATGCCTCAGCCTCCCAAGTAGCTGAGACTACAATTATGTGGCACAGTGCCTAGTTATTTTTTTAATTTTTTTGTAGAGATATCTCATTATGCTGCCCAGAGTGGTCTCGAACTCCTTGTCTCAAGCAATCCTCCTGCCTCAGCCACCTAAATCCTGGAATTACAGGCATAAGCCACTGTGCCCAACCTGATTGCAATTTTAAAGTAATTTTTATTGTGAGTAAAATACTGTCAAACAGCATCACATTCTACAGACAAATCTTTCATGAAAGGAAAAGTCAATCAATATGGCAAAGTTTATTGTTGTATTATTTTAAGAGGTTGCCACAGCCACCACAAACTTCAGCGATCACCACCCTGATCAATCTGCAGCCATCCACATGAAGGCAATACTCACTACCAGCAAAAAGATTGACTTGCTAAAGACAGATGTTTGTTAGCTTTTTTTTTTTTTTTTTTTTTTTAGCAAAAAGGCATTTTTCTAGTTCTTTGAGGTACAAGGTTAAACTGTTAATGTCTGATCTCTCTCTTTTTTTGATATAGGCATTTAATGCTATAAACTTTCCTCTAAGGACTGATTTTTATGTGTCCCAGTGGTTTTGGTATGTTGTGCCACTGCTTCACTTACTTCAATAATTTTTTTGGTTTCTGCCTTAATCTCATTTTTTATCCACGGGTCATTCAAGAGTGAGTTGTTTAGTTTCATGTAGTAGTGTAGTTTTGGGAGTTCTTGTTAGTTTTGATTTCTAATTTTATTCCATTATGGTTTGAGAAGATGCTTGGTATAATTTTGATGTTTTTAAATGTATTGAAACTTGCTTTATGACCAAGTATATAATCTATTTTGAAGAATGTTCAATGAGGAGGTGGGAAGAATGTATACTCTGCAATTGTTGCTAGCAGAATAAAAGAAATAACAAAGATCAGAGAAGAACTAGATGAGCTTGAGGCTAAAAATGATACAAAGGATCAGTGAATCAAAAAGTTGGTTCTTTGAAAAGATAAACAAAATCAACAAACTGCTAGCTAGACTAACAAGAACAAAAGAAAGAAGACTCAAATAAATTCAATCAGAAATGTCAGAGATGACATAACAACCAATACCTCAGAAGTAAGAAAGATATTCAGAGACTTCTGTGAATACCTCTATGGCAACATGCTGGAAAATATAGAGAAAATGGATAAATCCCTGGAAAAATACAACTTCCCAAGACCAAAACAGCAATAGACAGATACCCCAAATAGACCTATAACAAGCAATGGAATTGAATCAGTAATAAAAAAATCTCCCAACATAAAAAAGTTCAGGACCAGATGAAGTCACAGCTGAATTTCATCAGGTGTGCAAAGAAGAACAAGTACCAATTCTACTGGAACTATTCCAGAAAACTGAAAAGGGGGAATCTCTTGAACTCATTCTATGGAACCAATATCACACTGTTACCAAAATCAGACAGGATACAACAAAAAAAGAAACTTCAAGTCTATTTCACTGATGAATATAGATAATTTTTTTTTTAAACTACGAAACCAAATTAAGCAGCCTATCACAAAAAATTATCCATCACTACCAAGTGGGTTTTATTCCAGGGAAGCAAGGATAGTTCAATATCCACAAGTCAATAATTGTGGTCATTGTAAACAGAAGCAAAAATAAAAACCATATGATCACCTCAATGATACAGAAAGTGCATTTTACAAAACCCAACACTCCTTCATGATAAAAACTCTCAACAAACTGGGCCTTGAAGGAATATTTCTCAAAATAAGAGCCATATACAACAAACCCACAGTCAACATTGTACTTAATCGGGAAGACCCCCGCAGAACAGAAACAAGATAGAGATGTTCACTCTCACTACTCCTTTTCAGCGTAGTACTGAAAGTCCTAGCAAGAGCAAGCCAACAAGAAAAAGAAAGAAAAGGCATCCATATTAGGAAGGAGGAAGTTAAACTATCCCTGTTTGCAGGTGACATAATTCTATACCTAGAAAATCCTAAAGATTTCTCCAAGAAGCTTCTGTACATGATAAATAACTTCAGTAAGTCTCAGGATGCAAAATCAATGTACAAAAATCTATAGCATTTCTATACACTAACAATGCTCAAGCCACAAAACAAAGAAAGAGCTCAATTCCATACACATTAGCCATCAAAAAATAAAATACAGAAGACTATACCAAACTAAGGAGATGAAAGACCTCTACAAGGAGAAATATAAAACACTGATGAAAAAATTATAGATGACACAAACAAATAGAAGAGCATGCCATGTTCATGGATTCGAAGAATCAGTATTGTTAAAATTACCATACTGCTCAAAGCAATGTATAGATTTGATAAAATCCCAATTAAAATGCCAACTTCATTCTTCACAGAACAATAAAAAACAATCTTAAAATGTATATGGAATCAAAAAAGAACTTGAATAGTCAAAGCACTTCTAAGTAAAAAGAATGACTGTGGAGGTATTACATTGAATGTCTTCAATTATACTGTAAGACTATAGTAACTAAAACAGCATGATACTGGTACAAGAATAGACAGGTCTTTGTCAGATACATAATTTGCACATATTTTTCTCCATTCTGTAGGTTGTGTTTTTACTCTCTTAATGGCTTCTTTTGCTATGCAAAATCTTTACAGTTTGACTAGGTCTCATTTGTCTATCTTAGTTTTTATGACATTCACTTTTGGGGACTTGGCCAAGAATTCATTGTCAACTCTGATGTGCATAAAAGTGTTTTCTCTATTTCCTTCTAGGAGTCTTATTGCTTGAGGTTTTACATTTAAGTGCTTGATCCATTAAGTTGATTTTTGTATATGATGATAGATAGAGGTCCAGTTTTGTTCTTCTGCATGTGGTCAAACAGTTTTCCCAGCACAGGATCTATAAGGAACTCAAATGAAGTGAAAGGAAAATAGCAAATAATCCCATTAAAAAGTGGGCAAAGAACATGAACGGACACTTCTCAAAAGATGACACACAAGTGGCCTACAAACATAAAAAATGCTCAACATCACTAATCATCAAATAAATGCAAATTAAAACCACAATGAGATACTACCTCACAGCAGTTATAGCGACTATTATTAGAAAGTCAACAAACAGATGTTGGCGTGGTTGCAGAGAAAAGGGAATACTCATTCACTGCTGGAAGGATGGTAAACTAGTTCAACCACTATGGAAAACAGTATGAAAATTTCTCAAAGAACTAAAAATTGAATTATCATTGGACCTGGCAATCCCACTACTAGGGGTATACCCAAAGGAAAAGAAATCAATATATAAAAAAGATACCTGTACACTATGTTCATTGCAGCACTATTCACAATAGCAAAATCATGGAACCAACTTTGGTGCCTACCAACAATTGACTGGATAAATAATATATGGTGTGTGTGTGTGTGTGTGTGTGTGTGTGTGTGTGTGTGTGTGTGTGTGTATGTGTGTGTGTATGTATGTGTGGATAATGGAATACTACACAGACATAAAAAATGAAATCATGGCCTTTGCAGCAACATGGATGGAGCTGCAGATCACCATCCTAAGTGAACTGACTCAGAAACAGAAAACAAAATTCCACATGTTCTCACTTACATGCAGCAGCTAAATGGTCATCAAAAATGGAAATAATACACACTGAGGACACCAATAAGTGGGGGATGGGGAAGGGGTTAGGGTTCAGAAATTGCCTATTGAGTACAATGTTCACTATCTGTGGAATGGGTCACCTGAAGCTCAATTCCTACCACTATAAAATATGTCGATGCAACAAGCATGCCTGTGTACCCTTGAATCTAAAATTAAAATTAAAAAAAGAAGCAAATTTTAACTTAATCATAAAATGTATTTTTCAGTTACTGCATGCAATTATTTTTAGACAATGCTAGTGAACTCTTAATGTACTAGGGTTAGTGTAAACATAACTTTTATATGAACTGGGAAGTCATAATTTGTATGACTCACATTATAGTGATATTCGCCTTATTGAAGTGATCTGGGACTGAATTTGCTATGTCTTCAAGGTGTGTTTGTATCACATGAGCCTACAGTTCTATTACTAGATACTAGATAGATAACCTAAAAATATCTAGCTAAATGTATTTTAAAAGGTACATTAAAATATGTTTATTTGCAGTATTGTTAGTGAGAGAAGAAAATAGAACAGAATCTGAGTGTTTTGTTAAAAAGGGAATGAATAATTGAGGGAACACTGTTATATACCAGGGAAATAAATGAAATATCTCTCAATGCATGATCAGAGATGCAAAGAAAATGGTACAGAATCTTTCTCTTGTTCAGATTATTTATATGTATTCTTATTTACATTCATACTATACCATGCAATATATATAAGGGGGAACCCTAAAAACCAGAATGTATTTATTTTTAAAAATGTGTATTTATTCTTCCATGTTTAAAGTTCAGTCACCTTCAAAGTACTCTCTGTTCGATGCAATACAACTATCAAGATACTGTTACTACCGCCCAAAACAATTTTTGAACTTGTCAGTTTTGATGTCTTTTGGTGCTTCTGCCATCTTTTTTGTTTCACCTCTTCCACATCAGCAAAACATTTTCCTTTGAGGACCTATTTTATCTGGGGAAACAAGCAAACAAACAAACAAACAAACAAACAAAATCACTCGAGTGAGATTGGTGAATAGGGAAGACAGGAAATACAAGTCATGCTGTTTTTGGTCAAAATCTGCTGAACTCTTAGCACGGTATGGGCAGGTGCGCTTGTAAATCACTCATTATGAAATGGGCAAATGTGAAAAATCTTCAAAAAAATTCACTGAAGTCCAACATAGCCTCTCAAAATGATGCTGATGAGTTCTTAGAACACTTGTCTATTGGGGAAAGCCTGTACTACAAGGTGTTCGCCTTCCAAAAAATAATTTCGTGGAAGAAAATTTCGACTAGAAAGGGGAAGAAATGATATTTCAAATTTTTCTACAATATAATAAAAACAAGAATAGTATGTAGGTGCATTCTAGTTCCTCTAAGTGTATTCCTTCTAGACCCCCACATATATAATTAAAAACAATTTTTAAACATTTCAACAGTTTTAAAGATACAAATGATTTTGGGTTACATGCATGTATTGTACGTTGGGGAAGATGTATGAGCTTTAAGTGATCATGTCATCCCCACTAGTGCACATAGTATCTGATTAGTGATTATTCATCCTTCCTCCTTCTTATCCTCCCCCTTCTGAATCTTCAGTGTTCATTATGTCATTCTATATACCTTTGCAGACCCCAAGTTTATTTCACCTTATAATGGGAACATTTAGTATTAGTTTTTTCCTTCTTGCATTGCTTAACTTAGGATGATAGTCTCCAGTATCATCCAAGTTGCTGCAAAAGACATTGTTTTATTCTTGTTTATGACTGAATTGTACTCCATGGTATATATATGAGGGGGGACCCCCCCAATAAGCAGTTATTTTTTGGAGAGCAAACTCTTTATGATACAGGCTTCCCCTGCTAGGTGAGTGTTTTAGGAACATATTAGCATCAGCTAGCATTGCTGTAAGAGGTTGTGTTTGGCTTCAGTTAATTCTTTTCGAGATTCTTTCAACATGCATGCCCATTTCATAATGCGTGTTCTACCTGCCCATGCCATGCCGACTGTTCAGCAGTTTTTGACCAAATACAGTACGAACCTCGTGCCCCTCCTTCCCTATTCATTCAATCTCATCCTGAGCAACTTTTTGTTTGTTTGTCCAGATGAAAATCATCCTCAAAGGGAAACTTTTTTCTGATGTGGAAGAGGTGAAACAAAAAATGGCAGAAGCAGTATAAGACATCAAAATTGATGAGTCTAAAAACTGTTTTGAGCAGTGGAAAAGGCGATTCGATGGATGTATTGCATCACATGGAGAGGACTTTGAAGGTGATTAAAGTATAAACACCTAAGAATACACAAATTTTTATAAACACACAATTTTTTTAACAAATAAATTTTGGGACTTTTTTGGGTTCCCCCACATATACCACATTTTCATTATCCATTTATCAGTTGATGAGCATTTAGGTTGATTCCACATCTTTACAATTGTGTATCCACATATGCAATTTAATAGTTTAAACTTAGAAATAGTTATTGTCTATTTATTTAGGTCTTAGCACATATCTCTTTATTTGTGTTACATACAAACTGGGCATTTATTTTGTGTGACATTTAGAATAAATGGAAAACATTTATTGGACACCTACTTTATGTTACATGGTTTTTTAGATTCTGCATGAGAATGAGAAACAGTATCTAAATTTTAATAGCCTAATAAAGAATGATCCCAGAATAATTATTACCAAATTAGATTCTTTGGGCAATTTTTCATAATAACATTTATAAAAGTATGCATTTTCCAATAGAGAAATAGGTCAACAGTAAATATACAAATAATATAAGTAAGGAAATCTACACATGATAATTTAATAATTTAATGATTTACCTTCTTGATATATCACTTTTTATTTTTATTTATTTTCCTTTTTTTATTATAAAGATGTGAGGTACAATTCAGGGTTAGGTACAAACATTGATTATGCAGGTACCCTTCTTGATGAGGTATGCCCCTCCCTCCCCTAGCAGTTTCCCTCAACAGCCAATCCCACCCCCCTTCCCTGACAGGTTCCCACTACTGCCAATCCCTTTCTTACAGTATTATAATTGTTCAAGGTCCGCTTACTAGTGAATACATGTGGAACTCTGTTCTTTGTTTCTGTGTTAGATCATTGAGTATGATCGACTCCAAATACATCCAAGTTGCTGCAAAGTCCATATGTTTGTCCTTCTTTATGGCAGCATAATATTCCAT
>NW_007258489.1:1298796-1374321 GCF_000164805.1 Carlito syrichta | reverse complement strand
CATTTTATGATAGAATTAAATCTTAGGAAAATACTTCTATACATTCCATAAATGCCAGGACCATGTTTTTTCTTTGTTTATTTTTATTTTATAGATGTGGGGTACAATTCAGGATTAGGTATATAAGTAGTCATTGTACAGGTAAAGTTTGGGCCTCCCTTTGGTCCCCACTTTGCCTGGTTTGAGATCAGGGTACCCTTATTGATGTTGTGACCCCCCAACCTGGCAGTATTTTGCTACTACAAATCCCTTTCTTATAGTATTATGGTAAATGTTCAGGGTCCACTTATGAGTGAGAACATATGGTACTCTGTTCTTTGTTTCTGTGATAGATCACTGAGTATGATACACTCTAAATCCATCCAAGTTGCTGCAAAGTCCATATGTTTGTCCTTCTTTATGGCAGCATAATATTCCATTGTGTATATGTACCACATTTTAAAAATCCAGTCCAGCTTCAATGGGCAGCATTGTTGGTTCTATGTTTTTGCTATTGTGAATAGAGCTGCAACAAACATACGTGTGCAGTTATCTTTTTTGGTATCTAATGTTTTGTAGAATGATTTGAATTCCTCCAGGTATATTCCCAATAGGGAAATTGCTGGGTCATATAGAAGGTCAATTCTCTTTCAGAAATTGCCACACTGTCTTCCAGAGAGGTTGCACTAGTTTGCCTTCCCACCAGCAGTGTAGAAGCGTTCCTTTTTCTCTGCATCCTCTCTAGTATCTGTTGTTATTTGTTTTATTAATGATGGCCGTTCTTACTGGGTTAGGTGGTATCTCAATGTGGTTTTGATTTGCATTTCTTTGATGATGAGTGAGGCTGAGCACTTTTTTGTGTGTCTGTTGGCTGCCAGTATATCTTCTTTTGAGAAGTATCTATTCGTGTCTTTTGCCCACTTTTTAATGGGGCTGTTTGTTTTTTTTCTTTCGGCACATTTGAGTTCCTTGTATATTCTAGATGTTAGGACTTTGTTAGATATACATTTGGCAAATATTTTTCCCCATTCTGTGGGCTGTCTCCCTGCTCTTTTGATGGTTTCTTTTGCTTTGCAGAAGCTCGTTAGTTTGATGAGGTCCTGCTTGTCTATCTTATTTCTTAAGGTATTGGCCTTTAGGGTTCTGAATAGGAATTGGTTGCCAGTTCCAATTTTCATAAGGGTGTCTCCTGCATTTTCTAAGATTCTTATAGTTTGAGGTTTTACATTTAGGTCTTTGATCTATTTAGAGTTAATTTTTGTGTATGGTGATTGGTGGGGGCTCCTGTTTCAATCTTCTGTATGTGGTCAGCCAGTTTTCCCAGCACCATTTACTGAATAGGTTCTCCTCTCCCCAGTGGTTGTTGTTGGAGGCTTTGTCAAAGATGAGTTGGTTGAGAAATTGAGACTTTGCTTCCAGAATCTCTATCCTGTTCCATTGGTCTATGTGCCTGTTCTTGTACCAATACTAGGCTGTTTTGATTACTGTAGCCTTATAGTAAAGTTTGAAGTCTGGAAGTGTGATACCTCCTGCTTTGTTTCTTTTGCCAAGGATTGTTTTGGCTATTTGTAGTTGTTTATGTTTCCATATGAATCTCTGTATTGTCATTTCCAGATCTGAGAAGAAATGATGTTGGTAACTTGATGGGTATTGCGTTAAATCTGTAGATTACCTTTGGTAGGATGAACATTTTAACAGTGTTGATTCTTCCTATCCACGAGCATGGAATATTTTTCCATTTGTTTGAATATATCACTTTTTAAAATGAATCCAGGAGGGCCGGCAGTGCAATTCACATTCTCTAACAAAATCTTCCTCTTTTACTTGGTTCTGCTGTGCCTAAGGCTTTCCAAGTATAAATGCATGCATATTAAATGATCTATTTAATTTTGGCTTACCTTTAAAACAGAATGAATCCATTTCTGCAGGGTCTTGGGTATTTGCTAATTTTTGTGATACCAAATGAGAAGTAGGTATGTCTCCTATAGTTCATTTTCCTTGTGAAAAGTTACTGTTTCTATCATTCTGTTTATAGTAATCTCTGAATGAAAGCCACAGATTATTACTGTAGATACTCAGGTAGAGTTTACAACCAGGATGTGAAGGAGAAAGAATAAATGCCAATTTTACTACTTTTTATGGTTATCAAAAAACATTGGTTAGAGCAAGTTCATATCACTATTTTTGGAATGTAGTAGTTCATTAAATTACACAAAAAATAGTTCCTTAAGCTTTGAAATTAAATATGCATTCTTATCATAATGTAGTGTCAACTCAAATAAACAACAAAACCTGGATTTCATCTGGCATGATCGGTGTGATCATTCAACTTACAACATAGATAAAAATAAGTCAGAGGGTGAATGTGTGTAAATTTAAATGTGGTGCTGGGCTCCTCTCACACTAGGATTTCCATTGCACATGAGAGACAGATAATTCAAGCATTGAGACAGGGTTGATCTAAGAAAAAAAGAGCTATGAGACATATGTTTTTCAAAATTGAACTCACATTCAAGGAATTTTTTGGACACTGACAATGAAAAACAACATAAAAAAATATGGGCACTAAAAAAAGAATCATGAGGGGTAACAACGAAGTCAGTCAAACTCTGGGCTACTTCCAAAACTCACAGGCAAGCAACTGGCAGAGACTTGGGAGAACTTAGACAATAATAGAAGTAGTACTGGCAAGGACCACCTGCTTCTTTGAAGAGATTAACTATTGTTAGACCCTTGACACTCTGCAATGGAACCTTGTATTCACAGGCAGGAAGCAGAGCACCCTGTGGTATTAGTCTTGGGAATGCATGCCAAATCAGAGAGAATTCCTGCTTACCAGTGAGGGAGAAGAGCGCGTGCCCAAACAGCTGAGGCATCTGCTGTCATGAGAACTGCTTGTAGGATTGAACCTTTCTTCGGGTTATATATAGAGAGTTAAAGCATACACACACACACACACACACACACACACACACAGACAGTTAAAAATGTAATTGAATTATACACACATATATAAAATATATGTTAGCTCATTATTTTTCATAAGAATAAAAGTAGCCCAATTGGCAAAACAACAAATCTGGTGCTAGCTCCTTTGCCATTCCCTTATTAGTCTTCACATTTTGTACACACACCACTGTTCAAGGTGTAGAGGACAACTCTCTCAAAATAAGCCCAGAAAAAATAAAGAACACAGAGATGACTTTGGGTACAAATAACCATTATTAATTCTTAGAAAATAGTTGTTTGCAAATGTCCATTCATAATTTAGGGCAGAAAATAATTAGATGTTAATGTCTCTGAGCAGCTTCAGAGGAGATATTTCATGGTCTAGTACAAGAAGAGTCACCAATTCCTTATTTCTGCAATGACATATCACTTTCAGTTCAGATTTGAATCCGGAAGTGACTTTTCATGCCAAAAGTTGCTTAAAATATCTTCCTGATCATCATAACAGCACCACATGATGGTCTCATTTGAAAGAATGCAGATAAAAAGTGATTAGATTTAGCTAAACTGTCTTGGAGAACCAGACAGTGTTTTCGTATGATAAGAAAACTAGGTAAATAGCATTTAGTGGAGTTCACTGGTGGGAAGCAAAGGCTTTCCTAGCAGCGATCAACTGATGAAGACTTGTCCTTAATAATTGTCATTTTGCCGGTCTCAGTGACTCAGCCTGTAATCCTGCACCTTGGGAGGCTGAGGTGAGGAGATTGCCTGAGCCTGAGGGTTCGAGACCCACCTGGGCAACTTGGCGAGACCTCATCTCTGCAATAAATCAAAAAATTAGCTGGGCGTGGTAGCGCGCACCTGTAGTTCCAGCTACTTTGAAGGCTGAGGCGGAAGGCTCACTGGAACCCAGCAGGTCAAGGCTGCGGTGGCCGGGAGCGGCCACTGCACTCCAATCTGAGTGACAAAGTGAGACTCCAACTCAAAAAATAATAATAATAATAATTGTCATTTTATGTACAGATTGTCTATAGTTAATCGTAAAAATGCTTAGTAGAAATTTTCTACAAAAGGAAAATAACATGGGACTGCAAAAGAAGACCCAGAATAGATTAATAGTATTTTGTCAGCAATACTGATTTAACATTACCATGAACTGCTTGGTGAAAATAAATTCTAGATTAATTTTAGAACCCACAATATGCATTTTATAATTTAGTTACTCTAATAGTATATGGTAAAATGTATTTATAGTCATTCTCAGAGAATAAGGGTTTAAATATTTACAACAAACCTTGACGTTCAAGGACCTCTACAGGAATGGTTATAGCCCCAGTTAACTCTTACATCCAAGATTTTTGTGTAGTTCCACCCAGGTGGACTTCAAATTGGAATTAACATATAGCTACATATTTTATTAGTAACAGCTAAGAGCTTAACCTTTGAATGATTTCACATATAATTAAATAAAGCAGACACATTGTAGAAAAATGTTAAATAGTGATTATCTATGGGCAGATTATCTATAGCAAATAGTGCTGAAAGTTTTTTTGGCCAACAATAAAAGTACACAGAAATCAAACTCAGCTTTGGCTTTATTGTCATTGTTCATATATGAGGGCCCATGTTGCATACTCCTCTGCCTCTTTAAGACCTTAATGTCCTCATTTCTAAGTCTTCTTGAGGTCCCATGATGCTGAAGGCAGAATCAAACTTTTTGGTATGGAAACTGTATGGTAAGTGAAAAAGAGAATAGCTTTTGAAGTCCAGTAGGCTTTGAAATATAGTATTTAAAGTTTCATGCAGATTATTATCATTACCTGTCTCAAGTGCCCTTTATGATACAGATGCTTGGAGAGGGTTCTGCATACTTTGCCTCTAGCCCTAGTGTAAGCCCTCCAGGGCATATGTTATTATGAACATTTATTGGATTAAAAAACACATTCATTTAAAGCAAGATTTGGCTTAAGGTGTCACAGCCAGTACAGAGCACAAGGGTCTCCCAAAACAAAATGTTCCTTGCTCCCTATGGAAAGATCTACACTAGCATTGTCCAAAAGAAATACAATACAACCTACAATTTTAAATATTCTAATAACCACACTTTTACAGCTATACATAATTTTTAACTTAATCCTATACATCCTAAAATTATTACTTCGACAAATTTTTACACTTTATTTTGCATTTTACATATTTTCCATTTTTTTCCTACTAAGTCTTTGAACTCTAGTGTATATCTCATGTAGACATCTGGTGTGCACAAATCAGTTTGGTTTAATCCCATGTCACATGTTCAAGAGCCACAAGTGATGAGAGGCTGGTGGCTACTGTTTGCCATTACAATACTAACCACTCTCTACACTAAACATAGCTCAAAAATAAAGTTCTAGTACAATATACAATCAAAAGAGCAGGTTTATTTGATCCCTTCTCCCACTTGCCATCTGAAGCATAATGGACAATAGCTTAACCTGAGTCTTTTCTCACAAGTGTAAAATGGGGTGATAATACTTAACCCACAGAGACAGGAAGGATAAGTTACATATTGGATGTAATCTCTCTTATTTCCTGACACACAGAATTTACAGAAAGATAGGTCCAATCTCTCTCTTTTGCCCTCTTTTGTTCACATATTTTATTTCCATAGGGTTTTCTTGTGGAGCCCAAAAACTTAGGCAACAAAGCTTCTCCAAGAAAGGCTTGTGAAGAATTCTTAGTTAGCTTCATAAATTTTATACTTCAGTCTTAGTTTATTTTATAGCTTATATTATCATGATTGGTCGAGGGATTGTGGGCATACAGAAATGACAAACTTCCTCAGCTACACAGAAGTTAAGATTTAAGTTGGTAGTTAGGAAGAATTCATTGAAAGGCCAACATGACTCCAAATCAAGGTTATACTTTAGATCCAAACATTAATCATTTTATAGTGTTTGAAGTCTTTCACCTAATCTAGTTTAAATAATTAAGAGTTCCTTTACTTCGAACAAACAGACTTGATCAGAACAAATACAGTCAAGTTTGAACTCCCTTTGCTTTTCACAAATTCCCATGGCCCAGAAAGATAGTTTTTCACTGACATTTCAAATTAAGGACTACCATATCATGCAAATCTGACACTTGTAAAACACCAGAATTATACATTTGAAATGACACATTATTTAGAATCAGACAAATTAAGGTTTAGAAGACAATTATATCACTTACTAGCTGTGATATCTGGAGCAAATTCTAAATTTATCTGCCTTGCAATATCTGCCTTACAAGCTTGATGTTAAGAATAGAGTCGATGCTTGTAACATGCTTTCCATCCCGTACGGTACATCATACTTACTCAAGAAATGGTAATATAACATTATTGCTGTGGTTTTAAATAAATAAAATATTTTTAATTTAATAATCTTTATAAAAATCTAACATACTATAAAAAATAAAATTTAATGGCAAATGCATTAGATTTGAAGTTAGTGATATGTTATCTGTCTACATACAATCAATTTATTGTCCATTTGTTAATTTATAGTCCACTTTAGATCTACTTAAAAGTTCTAATTGATAGAATGTTAGTAATTCCTTGGAAATTTCTTTGTGTTTTTATCTGAATCATAGCCCTCTATCATTCCAAAGGTAATCTTAATCCAATTTTTTTTAGTATATCATTTCTGTGCTTTTCATTTTTATTTTAAACACATAAATGTGTATTTGCACAATGCATCACTTAGTTTTGAATGTCTTTATGCTTTACATAAGTGGAAGCATGCTGTATGAATTCTTCTGTGACTTTACTCAATATAATTTTTATGAGCTACAAGTTGTAGTTTACTTTTACTATATTGTATATCATATGACTGTTTTAAGATTATTTTTCTGTTGCAGCACTTTGCATTGTAAAAATTTCTTGCTGCAGCAAGCAGTGCTTCTAGAAATATTTTTGTTCATGTCTTCATTTATATCTGTTTATGAGAGCGGACCAAAACATAAAAAAGTATATATGTACATATATACATATGCACACACCCATATACACACTTATGTACATATACATATATACACAGAAGCACACACAAGTTTTTCTAGGATGCATTTCTGTGAATGAAGTTGCTGGGTTAAATGATATGTACATCTTCAATCTTACTAGAAAATACTAAATTAGTTTCCAACATGATTTTGCCAGTTTATATTCCTATAGAGCAATGAAACTTAAAAGACTTTAGTATTGCCATAGCATACACAAATAGATTAGTTTAATTGAAAAACCAGAAACTAATTTATGTTAATGTAGGTACTTGATTTATGAGAGTGATTGCATTTTAGATTAATAAGAGGTGAAGGATAATTGGTTATCCATTGTGAGAAAAGAAAAAAACAACTGAATCTCAAGTTCTACACCATACCAAAACCAAATATCAGCTTCAGGGGGATTAAAGACTTAAATGTTCAAAGCAAAAGTATAAAACTTTCCAAATAACATATAGAAAAATAATTTTATTACTTTAGGCCATAAACATTTTTTAAAGACAAAAAAGAGAAAACTATAAAGGAAACTAAACTGATATAGTCATCATATATTTTGTTCACCAAGGAAAACAAAAAGCAGAATAAACAGATAGTGGGAAACGTATCCATATATCTGGGGAAAAATGTCTAAATGTTGCAAGTTGGCTAAATAGAAATAAGGCAAGAAGTGGATAAATTAGGAAGTAATTAAGTGATGATTTTCTAGCAGAGATCACAAAACTTTTCTTGTAAAATTGAACAGATAAATATTTTAGTGGCACTATAATCTCTGCCACAATTCTTCATATATATGTGTATTTATATACACATTATACATATATATGTATATATATATGATTCAGGTTATATAATACATATATTTATATTTCTCTTTATATATATAAGTAAATACCGGGTGGGTGCCAAAAACTGTACACACATTTTAAGAGATGTTACTTATGTATTACTTTTAGTTTGCCATAATCAGAAGCATCTGGACACTGACAGAAACCACTTTCAGCACCTCTTGTAATTGCAGAAGTCAAATGTGATTTGTACTTATCTACAATTTTTTTTTTTTTTTTGAGTTGGAGTCTCACTCTGTCGCACAGACTGGAGTGCAGTGGCCGCTCCCGGCCACCGCAGCCTCGACCTGCTGGGCTCCTGCGATCCTTCCGCCTCAGCCTTCCGAGTAGCCGGAATTACAGGCATGCGCTACCACGCCCGGCTGATTTTTTGATTTATTGTAGAGATGAGGTCTCACCTGCCCAGGCGGGTCTCAAACCCGCGGGCTCAGGCAATCCACTCACCTCAGCCTCCCAAAGGCGCGGGATTACAGGCTGAGCCACCGAGCCCGGCTTATCTACAATTTTAATACAGTTTTTTCCTTCTTAAAATGTATAAACATTTTGGACACCCTCTGTATTTATAAAGTATATGGGTGTGTGTGTGTGTGTGTGTGTGTGCGTGTGTGTGTGTGTGTATTTTTACAACTGTTTAATGTCTTAACAGTAGGAGTACATGTAAGAATACCAAAACCTGAAAAAATACTGTGTCTGTGTATACATTAATCCATGTGGATGCATATCATAATTTATAACGAAGGTGTCTACAAACTACTGTTGGTCCACAATCATACTTTACCAATGAGGAGATTGAGGACCCAAATGGTCCCAGGTTTATAACCAATTGAAGAGGAACAGAGTCTCTAACTTTTCTCCAAGTCAGCACTACTGCCTTTGAACAGCATCAAGACCCTATGGTGTAGTTTTCACAGCTCATGTTGGGGCTGACATAACTTCATAATTATTAAGGTAAGTGTTACTGTCATTAGACAGGGCATGGCTTGTTTGCCTGCTTCTTGGAAAACAGTAGATTGTAGCTCATCAGAGCTACAATAACATTCCTTTTATTAAACCTATATTTCAAAAAAAAGCCATAAAATGAACAATTTTATCAACAGACTGTTCCAAAATGGTCCACTTTAAAAGGTTATAGGAACCACTCTGGCAGCTGAGTTATCCTGGAAAGTTTCATTGGGAAGAAACAGCCCCATCAGAATCTTCTTTCTAAATTAATGCCAGAGACATTGTAGGGGAAAATGCTGGCTTCCCATACGTTCTTGGCCTTTTTATATAAAATCCTCCTGGGAACACTTTCCCAAGCTCCTAACCTCAAAGCAGACTTTCTAGAAACTTTTCGTTAAAGTCAGTATTATAGAACTTTTATTTATTTCCAACAAATATGGGAAAGGTTAGTAGGTATTATTGACCTGAAGTGTAATAATGTCCCTCAAGGCTAACCTTTAAATCTTTATGTGCTCAGTAATTCAAGCTATGTGGAACATCTTTCTCTGTCTTTAGGAATATTATAACATTCCATAAAGCTATAATAAAAAGAGTAGTGGAAAAGGGCAAAGGGAAATTAGCTCTTTCTCCATAACAGCTCTGTAGGGCATTCACATACTCAGTTTACTCAAATGAGGCCCTTTTGGCAGTCTGCAGAGACTCTACTAAAAGAAATATTGCAGAATGATATTAACCTGAAATATTGAATCCTTTTATTAATCCAAGGAGTCAAATTACCCCTTTCATTAGTAAAATATAAATTAACATCTTACTCAACTGAGATAAAAAACTCCTGTGCTGCCAATAGTGTTTATGAGAACATAAGGGATAATTCCACAATGACAGCCTACTAGTTGTTTTCACCAGTTTTTTTTTTAAATAAGGTCAATAATTTATTCTTTGAATAGCTTATATAATAAATTATAGTTATTAGATGATGCTAACTTGTTAATTCTCAGTTCTTTCAGTGAATGAAATGCATAGGATTTTGACCTAGTGGATTAAACTTTAAGTAATTATTGCTTCAATATTTTCTAACTTAGACATGAATTCTAAGTTGGGCTAAAGTATTTGCTTATTGTTTCACAAAAACTGCTACATAAGCAAATAAAAATTACTGGAAATAAGATATATCACAAAACTTTCCTGACAATATTGAGAATAACAAAACTGTCTTACTGTACTTAAGATTATATTTATTTATATATTCAAATTAATAAGCAATTTTCTTACTTCAGTTGGAAACATTCTCATCATTGATATAGGTAATGAATAGTTAGGATTAAATCTTTTTCATATTCTGAGTAGTAATTATAGTTCCTGGGACCAGTTTCAGAGAGCTAGTGCTGTGGCTCACTTAATGCAGCATTTAATGACAGAATGGGGGTGTAACATAGTTAGATACATGTATAGACATAACAAAAGTTTCAAAAATATAATGAGACTTAAAAAATAGGGAAGAAAGAATTTTCCATACTCTGATAATAAGTATCTATTTAAAAAATATAAGACACAAATCAAATTCATGGAGTGACATTAGAAAGTCTTCTCATTAAATAAATTATAAAAAGAGACAAGAGCTGCCTCTAATACTGCTTTTATTCTGTGTTGTTCTGAAGATCTTAACCAGCAAAATAAAATAAGGAAAAGGAATAGAGTTATAGGAATTAAAAAGAAACAGGCAAAAATATCTTGGCATGCAAATGATATTTAATTATCTATGAAGGATTCCAAATAATAAATTAATCTATACTTAAATGACTGTGCAGCAAAAGCAATTATAGCAATAGAAACCCTATAGAACCAATAAATAAATGTAGCAAAAAAAAAATCAAACTTCTTATAAGAAAGTTAAGAAACACTTTTCTAAGCCAGAAAGGAATATCTAAATAAGATATGAGACAAACAATGTTCATGGATAAGAAGGAAATATTGCAATAATATCCCATTTCAAATAATAATTTATAAATTTATTAACTTTTCAGTCAACTTTGTAACTAATTGTTTTCTAATTTTGACAGTTTATTCTAAATTTCTTACATAGGTAAGAACAAAGGGAGAGTTATGAATAAAAATGAACAAAAAGAAAGCCAAGGAATCCACTCTAACAGATATCAAGATTCATTAAAAAGTGAATCTAATTAACACAATATGGTATTGATGCAGAGAGGCAGATAGCCTTAACCAAACATGAAGAGATCACAAAATGACAAATGACATTTCCACATCTATAAAAACTTGACACTTAAGAGGAACACTTATATGTTGATGGGCAAAGACAGAATAATAATAAAACATAATGGCTCAGCATCCTTCACAAATACATTTTATGTGTATTAAAAATTCACATGTGAACACCCAAATATAAAAATTTTTTGAAGAAAATTTGGGCTAATTTGTTAATAAGCTCCAGATACAGAAAAATATACCAAACTACAAAAAATAGAAAAAAATAGTTTGGTAAACTTGACTGAATTAATATTAAATTTTCTATTCAGCAAAAATTACAGTAAAAATAATTCATAGATAATCAAATTCAATAGGGAGAAGATATTTTCCAAATGTATTGCCACAAGGGAAATTATATTTAAATTATATAATCAATACTTATAAATATATTCAGTCAATAAGAGAAACAAAAGAATTCTAGTACAGCTAAAGAAAATGACAAAGGAGTCAAAGAAATTTGGGAAGATCAATTAATAGGTCATATGTTTTATGTGTAATCTACACTAATCTTTGCTAGTAATAAAGAAAATACAAGTTAAAGCAATAGATATTATTTCACAATCATCAGGCAAATGGTTTCAACTCTAGCAAATTTTATTGAGGAATGCTTATGCACTGCCTTTGTAGTGTAAATTCTTGCATCTAATATGTGGAGCAAATCACCAGTGCCTCTTAGATTTCAGGGTATAATTATTCTTCATCTCAGAGATTCTGATTCAAGGTATATATCTTCTCTAGCACATGTATACAAGGAGAAATGTAAATGAATGTTCATTGTAGTGTGTTTATAACCAACTTTGAACATGATTTAATTGTTTATCAACAGGAGAATATATAAGTTGTCACATATTCACAGAGTAGCATTCTGTTCAGATAAATAAACTAGAGAAGTACTTAACTTCATATATTGATTCAAAAACACAATAAGTGAAAACAGAAAGGTATGAAATTGCATCTCCAATATATTAACATCAAAAACACTAAAATATTATATTTTCATAGATTGCCAAATGTTTTGTGCTTAGGACCTAAAACATCATTCCATAAGCACTCAGTAAATATTTTTTGCATGATTTTAAAAACAATATGAGTGAAATAAAAGCAAGGGAATTGTTCCCATAAAATTTTAGGAGACTGGTTACTATGTGCAGGGAGAAAATAGCATGAGATCAGGGAGAGTTGTCCAGAGACTTGAATTACAAATGTAATATTTTATGACTTAAACATCTCAAGCAAATTTCATAAAACACTAAGATTTGATGGAACTCATGAGTCTGTTCAAAGGTATTTATTTTTTATTCTCCATCAATTTTTCAATTATTTGAAATCATTTTATTTTATTTAATTTTAGGTTCAAGGAATATATACATAGATTTATTACATAGGTATATTGTGTAATGGTCATAAAATGTAAATGTCTAGGCCAAGATAAAAAATGTATTTAGATTACCCAAATATTTTAGCTATAAACTCCCCCCACATACCTTTTTATTCCTCTTGCACTTCTTGGGAGTTCAATTACTTCATTTATTCTGTTTTATCCTCTTATTGTACTCAAGATCATAGTGAATTTGGAATTTTTCAGATATTTCAGGATATTACAAAATATCTACTCCCAATTTTACAGTAAATTTTATGATACAGAGAAAATAATTTTAAATACTATTTTGACACTTTTCGGTACCCAAAGCTGTCTCCTGGATTTAAGTAAAAAAAAAAAAAAAAACTTAAGATGCTATTTATTCACTTTAATCTATGATGCTTTGAATTAGCTACTGGAGAATCAATTAGAGAAAGAGAGACTGAGTGAGACAATCCACAGCACAGTAGCAGTAATTAATTAAACAACTAAAATAACATTGCAGATATTAATGGTGTCAGCTTCAGGGAGACTCTGTTTGGGACATATCAATTGTGTGTTAAATTATACTTTGCAGAGGGTCTTTTCAGGGCTTGACTGTTTACACTTCACCACAGGGACTAGACATGAATTGCATGCATGGCAAAGAAGAGAATGTTTTAGAAAAATAAGGTTACAACATTCATAGAAAGTTCAGTCCATGAGCACCTTAAAAAAAACCTTGTCTTTTAGTCAAAAAGACACATACATTTCAGCATTTCAGTAAGGAAAAGGTTGAGTATAGTTTGTGAAATGTAATGAACAAAGTACATATGGAGAATGAGAGATATAAATATGTACAGCCAAAATTTGCATTATGGACTTTAAGTATGTTTTTACTTTGGAAAGTCATCTTAAAGAGTGACTAGATGGAACCTTACAAAATAACAAGACACTCGTTATTGTATTAGGAACATTGGTTATAAAATTCTCGTGTCTGCTCTTAAGATCCTATAAGCCCCTTTAGGTAAGTCACTTTATCTTAAAATATTGAGGTTTTGATCATTTAAGTAGTCAAATCGAACACCTTCTCCTTATTTGCTTGTCATATGCAAACACATGAGGTGTTATTGCTCTCTCCATCAACAGCAATAGCAAGAAATTGGGAAAACTAATGAAAACTTAGCAATAGCTTTTCAGGTGAAAATATTAAGTCTGGATTAACCAGAAATTTGAACTCTCATTTCTTTGAAGATTTTTCCACAATTTACCCTTTGCAGTATGTTTAATTATGTTTCTAAAGGTTAATTAGCACAAATATAAGGAATAACTTCTAGAAAACGATACATGCCAACCCAAACCAAATGTTCTGCCCAGCATGGTTAAAATAAGATCCATATCTCTTCTAGAGGAAGGATCATACCTACAATGCATGTTATATCTACATTGTTTTATTTTTCCATTTTGCTATCTTGTTAATCTATTCATGTTTATTTTTCTTTCATTTATATTATATTTATTTTTTATTCTGTGTCCAGCAGTTTGCCAGCTACTTGAGATTAGCTACCAACTTAGTTCATCAATTCATTGAACACACGCATTTTGTGTGTTCACCATATGCCGGATTCTGGAGATAAAATGGGCCATATTTTATGCTGTCATGAAACTTGTCCTGTAGAAGATCAATACTGATTAAACTGTGCTCTCCTTTTAGAGTACATAGTTTATAATGGCTTTGCAATTTGAGGTAACGAGATTATCTATAGCATTACCTTGATTTTCCTGAAGTTGTGGAGACAGAAAGTACAGACATCATTGAAGAATTATATTGCAGATATCTTAGGAGCATATTATTTCTAATATTTCAACATTTCTAGCCACCAAGTTTTCCTATATATTTGTCTATATGAGACTTCTAAAAAAAAAATATCACAAAATGCTAGCTCTATGGGAGATAAGGGAGTCCCGGGGGTGATCGTGTTGACAGGCAGACTAACATAGAGTATTTCTGAGTTATGTTAATTTACTCCTCTCAGTTCTGACTGACTTCTCCCATTATCCCCAAAGCATTCAGTTATATGCATTTGATTTCTATAAAACTAGAGGTTTTTTTGGAAGTCAACAGAAAATATGTGAAAAGAATCCTGGGTTTTCAGTTGGGAAAACTAGGAAGTAATTCTTTTTTAATCTGAGTGTACCTCAAGAATTATTTTGTAAGGAAGAAAATATGATTCTGGATTACTAACCAAAAGAGAAATTGATTACAGGTAGGAGTAGAGCATATAGATTAAAAATAATTAATTAAATTTTTAAAATGAGACAAACTATACCAAAAATTAGTGGTTTAGAACAACAACCATTGTATTTGCTCATGATTCTGTGGGTCAGTGATTTGGGCTGGGCTTAAATTATTCAAATATCTTGTTAGGTTATATGCCAAAAATCATACAAAGGTTTACCAAACACAATTAATGATATATTAGATGACAATTATATTAGGTTGATTAGTTTTTTGCCATTTCATTGAAAATGAAAAGATGAAACAGCTACCGTGTGGAAATGAATGCTTTAGCTATTTGTTAGAATTGTTGACTTTGTTGTTTTCTTTTAAACTTATCTTTTCAAGGTCACTTAGGTGGCTACTGGGATGTAGGTTGGGTGAAATATGGCCTCAACCACATATCTTCTGTTGATGGTGGCTGTTAGCTAGGTTTTTCCCTCCATGTGGTTTCTCATCTTCAAGGAGAATAATCTGAATTTACTTATATGTCAATAGCATTCCAAAAGCTACAAATTCCCTTGATGACTAGCCTTGTAAGTTATAGATCATTATTTCAGTCACATTCGGTTGGTCAAAACAAGTCATAGGCTAGTCCAGATTCAAAGGATGGAAAAATAGCCACTTCTCAGTGGAAAAGGTTGCAAATAATTTATGACCATTTTTAGTTAATCACACCTAAATACCAAGAACAATAGAGTTTTGTTAGGAAAACTGTTGAGAGGAGTTACCGCCAACCATTGTAGGAAGAGGCTGCTTATCCTGGCTTGGACATACAATTTTAAGATTGGCTGAGGAGAGCAGTTTTCCTTGATTGGCAGTTCTGACAAGATTATAGCCAGTGAGGGAGGGCTAATACCTTCAAGCAAGGATAGGGTGTGATTATCAAAAGCAGAAGTAGTGAATGCTGGAAACAATGGAAGACATTTGGTTGAGGGATGGAGGGAAAATAACATACCTTTTTCGGGTCTGAAGTTGGCATCCTCATTTTTTAAGCTGAGAATAATAAGGAGGAAGCTTACAAAATTTCTTCTGGTACTATGATTTTATTATTATAATTGTCTTCTGTTTCCCTTTTGCCTCTCCATTTTGTGTGACCAATTTCCAGAGACTATAGCCAGAGACCATAGATTGTTGGTTTTTTAAAAATTTATTTATTTGTTTATTTTAAAGATGTGGGGTATAATTCAGGGTTAGGTATACAAATGTTGATCACGTAGGTACCCTTATATGCGAATTGCTAGAAATCAGATAACCAGCTCAATTAAAGGTCAAATTAATAAATACACCCTTTATTAAAGCCATCGGTTGAGAGGGAGCTCGTGCCTCCCAGACTGTCGACGATGAATGAAATTTGCGGGAAGTCTTTATAGGCAAAAGCAGTTGAGAAACTGAGTCATTACAGAGATAAACACATGAAACACATGTTCTGGGGTTTGACACCTAGTACACTTAGATAAGGGGGTACACAGTATATTCAAATAAGGGAGCACACAATATATTTAGATAAGGGGGCACACGTTATACTCAGACAAGGGAGGAAACCATTAGAGCACTGGGTGGGGTATAGGGCTATAAAGGTTGCTTATGAGCAAAATTTTAAAATTCTTGCATCAGTAACACAAATTTAATAACAAGTTAACGACATGGATTGCATAATCAATGGTTGTATACCTAACCCTGAATTGTACCCCACATCTTTATAATTAAAAAAAACCAACAACATGGAGACAAGCCACAAAATGGAGTTTTATATTATAAATACAAACTTAGGTTTTATCCACTACTCTGCAAACACTTTAAACATTTTATAAACTACAGCAAAAACACTTTAAATACTTTATTCCCTCCTTTTCTTGTGTATAAGTTAAAAACATTGACTTGCTTGTTAAGGATAAAACGATATGATTTTAACATAGACGGTTAGGATCAAATGGCTGACAGTTATTTTAATTGAAAAATAAATTTGGAATCAGGCATTCTGATTTAATGGGGGGAGGGGCTACGGGGATTATGGTGAACGAGCATCAGGTAGTCTAGCATCAGGTAGTCTAGCGGGTTTTTAGGCCTTTGCAAATGATTGCCATTGGTAGTCCAGCTTAGCAGGTCTCCAACCTCTTAAAGCAACCAGTTAGATGGGCCCTCCCCTCTTCAGGAGAGGGTGCACCTGCTTTTAAATGGCAATTTTTGTCTGCTCGATGGACAGGGTTTAGGAATGTGCCTGCTTTTAAATGGCTTACTCATATGGTGGCCAGAGTCAGGGAGCTTCAGGCCTTTAGGGCAACTATGTTGCCACTGTTCTCATAGACGGTACCTATAGGCAAAGGACACATTGTATTAAACATTGTAGAACATCTTGAAATTATAACAGTTTAAGTATTTATGATTAGGAAATTTGAAATCTGTAAAATATAACTATAAAAGCTAGAAATACTTTTTAAAATTAAAATTGCATAGCTTTTGTTTTTAATGTCTTACCCTTGTCTGGTAGTAAATATTGTAAACATAGCACTGCACGTATTTTAAACATTATAAATTTATAGACACAGCAAACTTTTTAAAGAAAATTGCAAACATTTAAGTTTTTTATGAGTTAAATCCCTGTCTCGGATGTTATGGAACAGGGGTCATAGCGGACCCTCATGTTTAAAATTTTTACAGTTAATATTTTCTTTCTTTTCTTTTCTTTCTTTCTTTCTTTCTTTCTTTCTTTCTTTCTTTCTTTCTTTCTTTTTCTCAAAAGAAACAATTCAATTTAGTAGGCAGAGTCTCACTGATAAAAGAAGGAGGATAATTATTATGGGTCCAGCTAGGCCAGTAATGAGAGTTGTTAAACATAGGTTCCAGTTGAATAGGGAATGGAATGAGGATGTATTTTTATTGTTTAAATCTTTCTTCCATTTTTGTATGCTGTTTTGAATCTTTTGAAGGGAGTTTTTAATGACTCTGGATTTATTAGCATAGAAACAACAATTTTCTCCGAGAGCTGCACAAAGTCCCCCTTGGGACATGAAGAGAACATCTAGACCTCTACGATTTTGGTGGACTATCTCTGCCAGAGAATCTACCTGATCATGGAGTTGATCTATAGTAGATTGAATAGTCTCTAGATCCTCACTGATGTGTTGCATGAAATTAGTTTGACCTAGTTTTCCCCGAACCAGAGCAGTAGTTCCAATTGTAGCTGTTCCAGCTATACTTATTCCAACTATGGTGGGTATTTGCAGAAGAACAGCTCATTTTTGACGAGCGGGGAAATTTAGGTGGAGTGAGTAACTGAGCTCCGTCAAGGCCAGTATAAGCATACACCTGAGGCAACACATAAGCATAAATGTATAACATAGGTTGTTTGACCATCTATCTAGTAAAAGCACATTTTGTAAGGCCTGTAGCACTGGCTAACCAGGTGTTGCCAGGGTATAAACCATAGATTCTGTCACAGTTTGGATAAGAGATTGATTACAAATAGCAGAAAACAGGGAAACAGGGAAGAGATTAAATTAAACCCAGGGATTATAAGGTAGGATGCTTTGCCAGTTAAGTCTCTTAGAGTAATGTGCATAGCCGCTGGAAAGCATTTAGTCTTATTAATATCTTTAATGATTGGGATTTCACCTCCTATACCTATATAGCAAGGAGGTTTAGCATTTAAGCAAAACCAGCAATCTGAGGCCAATTTAGGCATGGTAACATTGGGTAAATGGTGCATGTCAGTTAACATAGGGATAAGACCAGGGGGCACATGGCCCATCAGTAGGAAGGGACAAGATAAACTCGAGGGTTGTTGAGGTGAGCCTGGGTTAGTGGCTTGGTTGGCAGAAGGCAGAAGCTGGGCTGGAATTTGCAGCGACGACAGTGGCGGAAGGTTTTGGCAATTGTACAAAGGGTCTGGACTAGTTTTATATCAAAGAGTGATTAAGGAGGTATTATTAGGTTCCCCAGTATAGGTGGCAATAGTTATAACAGTTCTAAGCTGGGCAGTAAAGTTCACCCATGTTATAACATCCTTCGTTTCTGGGATTTTTAAGGCGTAAGTAAAAAAAGTAGTCTCTGTAATGCATAATAGTTACCATACTGTTGGACAACATGTGGGATATGGTGGCCGACAGAAGATCTTGCATTTATTAGATCAGTAAGATCTGTTTTAAAATGAACTATACTGGGAGGCCTGAACCAATCTTGGGTTGCCAGCAGTTTACTGGATGTATCAGAGATCAGAGAAAAGGTGTATAAGGCAGGGTTATTTATGGCTGACATGGTTGGGGCTAGTATAACACAGGTTAAATCGATCATAAGCAAAGTAGGGCAGCAAAATACATTTTACACATGAAAGGTAAGATAACATTAATGAGCATTTTTTTCAACTCCAATTAGCGGGAGTTACAGTTGTTAAACCTACACTAGAAGCTAAGACAAGTGGGATGTCTATGGTGAAGGTTAAAAGATGGTAACAGCACATTTAAGGAATAATTGTCCAAGGAAAACAGTCCACTTTGGGATGGTTAAGAGTCTCATGGTTTAGCTGAGCGTAGGTGGTCAGTAAGTGCTGAAGTAGAATGACAAGTCCGACGGGGCTCCGGGACGGCTTGTCCAGTGGATGTTAAGTGTGGTAGGCATCGAAAGGTGACCTTGAGAGGATTTTTAGGATCTCTGGCTGTAATCCGGTCAGTTGGGCAGGCTGGAGGAGCACTGTCTGTTTCTTTAGCCCTCTTTACCCGTGAGTGATGAATCCAGGCCAGTATTTCATCAACCTTTTAATTAAATTAATAATAGAAACCGGTGAAAAATGGGTAAATCTCTTGTCTCTGACCTTTCTTCAGGCCTGGTGCACCCCATATAAAGCTAAGTTTACTCCTTATGAAATCACCTCGTGCTGTCGGGGTGGTGAGCATGACTACAAAAGGTCCCTTCCAGGCAGGAGTCAGGCCGTCCTTCTGGAACTTTTTGACAAATACCAGGTCCCCGGCCTGGAATGGATGACAAGGACTGGAGGATGGGGTCAGCAGGATAGCACGGACCTCAGAGTGGACAGCGGCCTGAACCTATTGGAGGGACTGAAGATATTTTAACAGGGACTGGTTGGTTATTTCTTCAAGGATGGGGTCCCATAATCAGGGCAACAAAGGAAGGGGTCTTCCAAACGTGGTTTCATAAGGAGTAAACTTAGCTTTATATGGGGTGCCCCAGGCCTGAAGAAAGGCCAGAGACAAGAGATTTACCCATTTCCCACCTGTTTCTATTATTAATTTAGTTAAAATCAATTTTAAGGTCCGATTTATGTGTTCTATCTGTCCAGAGCTCTGTGGTTGATAAACACAATGCAATTTCCAATTGATATTTAAAGCTTTACTAACCAGCTGAACTATGGACAAAGTAAAGGCAGGACCATTATCAGAGGCAGTGAAAAGGGGGAGCCTAAACCTAGGAATGATTTTATTCAATAAAAATTTTGTAACAGTAAGTGCAGTTTTATTCTTTGTGGCAAAAGCCTTTATTTATCTGGAGAAAGTATTTATAAATACTAGTAAGTATTTGTACCCCGCATGTGGGGGTTTTACCTTAGTAAAGTTTATTTTTCTTCTTTTTTTTCTCCCGGGCTTAATCTCCTGGGCTCTAATACCATCAGAAATTCTAGGGCCTTGTTTTGCTTTAACTTGGGCACAAGCAAGGCATGCTTTGGCTGTTGAGATAGCCAGGTCTTTTAAGTTATTGATATAACAATGACAATTTAGCAATTCAGTCATTTTGGTACCTCCTAGATGAGTGACAGAATGTAATTGTTTTACCAGGGTGTGTACAAGGGCGGCAGGTACAACAACCTTCATGCCGCAACGGGCAGGAGTGTAAACAGACTAGAGTTAGTTTGAGAGGACACAAGATGGATCAGGTAGGCAATTTTTAACTTGGGATGGCACTAGGTGTTTTGGGTCAAAATGTGCTGTTTGGGGAGGGAGCTCCTGGCGGCTGTGACCCCACCAATCATTTTCCTGTCTCTTTCTTGTCACAGTTTTCTCTTTGAGCGTTAACAGCACTCAAAGAGAACCTGGGGCGCTGGATGACCAGTCCTTATATGTGACCCCTAGATGGGGCAGCCCTCAGGAACACTGAGAGAACTTTTCAACTTCCAGGAGATCTGCTTCTTTAAGACTTTCTCCTCTTGTCCAATCACCCTTTCCAGGATTAGGTCTGCTGAGCAACTCGTCTAAGCTTGGGGCTTTTCGTAACCCACAGAGTCCTTTATGACTAAAGTGTAGCAACAGTCCCTATGAGGCCCTTGCATGTCATGGGAATTAATCTCTGACACCTTTGCAAGGGAATCTGTTTGCACAGATGGAAGGATAGAGTGCCTCTTATCTTCGACCCAGACCAAAGTCTGGGTTCATATGAATGGAGTTTTCTATTTTCCTGGGGGCTTTTGCCACCAATAGAAATGTTATAGAAACAGTTAAGAAAACAGGTAATGACATAAAAAGTATTAACAGACAAAACTACTCTATTAATAAACAGGCTATACTGTCCATTAACAGGCACAACCAACTATTAACAGACTTAACCATTAGCAGACCAAGCCAACAGACCATACCAATCATTCAAAGATTACATCAATTATTAACAGACAACATCAAACATTAAGCAAGAATACTTTTTCTAGAGCTCAGGCATATAACTTTACAAATCAGGTACCTTGTTGCAAATGCAAGAAACAAAGTAAGAAGTTTGGCAATTATAGGCTCCTAGTTGCCTGACATCTCAGAGTTACCCAATACTCTAGGCAAGCTAACACCTAGGTGATGAACCCGTGGGAGACACAGCCCCCTCATTCAACAACCTGGAGCTCCCTTACAAGTGGAAATTTAACAGATCTGTTTACAAATGCCCTGATGGGGCAAGCTGGCTATATTCACCTCCAGGAGGATTTAGATGATCTCAGGTTCTTTTGGAGATGAGAGGGGCCAGCTGTTGTTCCTGCTCCCTCTGAGTCCAAGGAGAGGTCATGGCTCCCTGGGAAAAAGCAGGAGGCGCCGCCCCTAAAACCTACCCATGGAGTTGGGGACAGCTGGAGAGAGAGGCTGCTTCTTGAACTGGTTGGACTAAAGTGGAAGAAGAATCTCACTGGGGGACCTCCTGCTGGAGGATGTCCCACTGAAGGAGATTTTCTCACTGGGTCTTCCAAATGTTATATGCGAATTGCTGGAAATCAGATAACCAGTTCAATTTAAAGTCAAATTAATAAGCAAACCCTTTATTAAAGCCAGCAGTCGAGAGGGCGCTTATGCCTCCCAGACTCTCAATGATGAATGAAATTTGTGGGGAGTCTTTATAGGCAAAAGCTGTTGGGAAACTGAGTCATTACACATGAAACATGTTCTGGGGTTTGACACATAATACATTTACATAGGAGGGCACACAGTATATTCAGATAAGGGGAAAACCATTAGAGTACTGAGTCGGGTGCAGGGCTGTGGGGGTTGTTTATGAGCAAAATTTTAAAATTCTTGCATCAGTCACACAGAAGTCTAACAACAGGTTAACAACATGGAGACAAGCCACAAAATGGAGTTTTATATTTTAAATACAAACTTAGGTTTTATCTAATAAATTGCAGACACTTTAAACATTTTATGAAACACAGCAAAAACATTTTAAATAATTTAAGATCCTATACCTCCCCATGAACTTCAGGGCAACATAGGAAGTCTGGGTTAAGGAATCATCATCTGACACTAGACTACAAGTTCTATGAACTCAGAAGATATATCTTGTTCATATCTGAATCCCCATCTCCTGATGTGTTAAGAACTAACTAAACATTGATTTCATGTTGGAAGAATCAAGTAGTTATGGAATCCCCAGATAAATCTTACCCTTTATGAACTTCATTTGTGTTTTATATGGAAGAAGGTAATTTAACTCAGTAGTATATCAACTGTTTTATTTCTTAAATTAATATTATCTTATTTTCATCCCTTTTACAATCATTCTTCTCAAATTTACAAAAGAAACTTACTTTTCACCTATTCTGCATCTTACTAAGATGCATTGCTTTCTTCTGTGGCCCTAAAGTTACAAATTAAAAGATTACTGGGGAAAAAAAAAAGTGAATGATGCTAATGAGCAGCAAATATTAATTTCAAAATGAGATTGTTTCTAATTCTTCATTTTCAACTAAATAAAAAAATTAAAAGCAAGTTGTTTGAGAAATTGTTAAATAATTATGACTGATAAAGCATTGATATGATTTTTGGCATAAAATTGGCAAGATATTAAAATACTTTGGTAGAATTACCATAATGTCAATATTTCAACTCCAAAGACTTATCTGTTTTGATTAAGTTTCTTATTTCTCATTAAAAATAAAAGAATTATATTATGCATGGAAGGAGGATGAGAGCAACTCCCATTCATTTTAGTTATTAGTGATCCTTAGAGGTTATTGAAAATGATCCAGTCTGGTATGGTGGTGTGCTTGAAGTCCCAACTGCTTGGAAGGCTGAGGTGGGAGAATTGCTTGAGGCTAGGAGTTGGGGAACATAGTGAGACCACTCCCTCTCCTTCTCCACCTCCCACTCCTTCTCCTCTTTCCTTCCTCCTTCTTTTCCATATATATATGGAAAAAGAAGAAAGAAATGACTACCTAGGCTAATGTGAAGAAACACTTATACAGGACAATAATTTATGGCTACCTAGATTGCATCATGGAATACTCAACCCAGAGTGGGTGATGGAGTATTATGACTCACATGGACACAGGGAGAAGATTTCCCCTCTGAGGGGGTTCTTTAATAAAGCATGGTGTCTGATGGAGGTGAATAGCATTCAGAGAAGGCAAGACCACCACCTATCCTGCTACATAATTCATGGGGCCCAGGGAAAAATGCAAATATGGTGCCCTTTGTTCGAAGATAAAAAATTTCAAGATGACAACAGCAGAACACTCAATGGAGAGCAGGGCCCTTCTAAATACAAGGCCCTGTGCAACTGCACAGGTAGCATTTCTATAAAGCAATCCTTGCCAGAGACTTCCATATCAGCCAAACTCACAATTTTGATTTTAAACTTGCCAGAAGTAGAGTGAGATGAGGGATGTCTCCCTTTAATCAGTTTCTGTGGTCAAGTAAGTTTATCTCTGTTACCTCTATCCTTATTTCTAACCTTCAGTCCTAGAGTAATCACTGCTGAGGAGAGGAAATGGAGAGGCATTTTCTCAGAGCCAAGCCATGCCTATCCCTTCCACTTCCCTAGAAAGTGGGGTTCAGTGAGGTATTAACCCATGTCTTGGGAAGGAGAAAATGAGCATGACCATTGTTTGAGATAGAGGTTTTTTATTAAATACATAAACAGAACGGAGTCTTAAACAGCATAATGACCGGTGCTAATAATGATAGTAACTGAAAAGGTATGACATTTCACAAAATATAATTTACAGACCCACTAATTGATGGGAAAGGGAAATTTGATAGAGGAAATTTCAGCTGAACTACAGAAAGAAATGATACAATTTCATGCATATGAATAAAAGAGTTGAGCCTTCTCAATAAAATAATTAACTGTGTACACTTATGGCTATGTTGGAGGTACAGTAAGAAAACCCAAAGGATAATGGGAAGATAGAGGGAGAGGAGATGATGAGGTTTGGGGGTATCAAAACGACCACAGAGAAAAGCGTTTAGATTGGGAGGATTCTAACAGGCAGAGGCAATGTAATCAGTCACAGGTAGATCAGATTTTATTTAAATTTAATTATAGCATGGAAATCAGCTCAGGGGATGCTATTTTTAAAATTAATATCTAAATGAGAAACTATAGATGATGGATAAAAACAAAACTGTTTTTTTCAGAATACAATTGAGAGCTTGCATATTTTGTGATTGTTCATAAAAAGCAAAGATTGAAGGTTACAGCAACATATTCTCTTTGGTGTTTCATACTAGCCTGTGATATCACAGTAAACTAAGACTGAAGATCAAGGATCAGTTCAAAAAGGCTTTCACATGGACCTCCTGGATATAGGAATATAACCCAATCGATAAGGAGGGGATGAAAGACCCAGATAGAAAAGGTAACGTTTGAAAATAAAAATGGTGGTGACTTTAGGGAAGAGCAATTGAGTATAACTGTGTAAATTATGCTGGAAATTTCCCCCTGCTACACATATAAATTATGCAGAGAATATTGGATTGGTAGCTTCTTTGTAGTGAAAACTGCCTATTCACTTCCAGGGCCTGGCAGAGGTGAGAGCACTGCTGAGAGGAACTAGAGAGCACACAATGAAGGAACAAGAGACATAAAAAATCACGTGAATTGTTCTGGATCCTGGAAGACTGCACAATATAGACCTGAGATCTGAAAGTCAAATTTAGAGATGATATGCATTTCATTTAACCAGGGATTTGGCCTACCAGGTTGGCAGGTTTAATAAGAAGATTCTTAAATAATTAACAACTTCTGTTAATTGCTTGGTTCACAATAAAGTTAACAACTCTTAGTTGATATGTTCTTTGCAAGCATTAAAAAGGCTTACTTAAATCCTCTATTTTGTTTCTTTAAAAACATTACCAGCAATGCATCAGAAAGGCAATCATGTACAGAACATTGGCAAATAAATGTCTTCAAGACTTATGTGGCCTCTTGACAGTGGCTTTGACATATATTTTTCATGTTTTAGAATGATAAATACAACATCTTCTTGGAGCATAATTTGCAAAAAAAAAAAAAAAAAAGGAAGAACAAGGAACAAAAAATGACAGATGGGGAATGCAAAATGTCCAAGAAATTTGCTTGTCTGAGGTTACCATTAGTTTCTTTATTTTTTACAAAAACATGGTTTGGGTCATGGTCTCTAGTTGTTTTATTTATTTATTTAGTAGAAGTAGAGGTGTGAGTTAAATATTGAGAACATTACAAATACTCCACAGAAGAAACTATTATTTTCTGAAAGTGACTTTAAAAATATCTATTAAACTATCATTTATAAAACAGTGTGCTATGTCAATCTGTCCAATAGACATAGAATGAGAATTATCAATGTAAGGCATTTGTTCAAGAGGCAGAGGTCTGATGCAGCCTCGCTGGGCTCAAACCTAGGTGTTGACAGGGGCTGTTCCTTTCTAGACGCTCTACAGAAGAATCTCTGTCTTGCCTTTCGAGCTTCTAGGGGCTGCCAATATTGCTTGGCTCATGGCTCATTCCCATCTTCTAAATCAGCACGACAGGGTGAGTCTTTGCCACTGGAAATCACTTCAACCTCTTCTTTTGTCCCTTTCTTCTGCTTTTAAAAATCCTTGTAATTACATTGGGCCCATCCAGATAATCCAGAGTAATCTCCCTATTTTAAGGTCAGATAAATAGCAACTTTAATTCCATCTGCAGCCTTAATTCCCTTTTGTTATGTGGTACAGCATATTCAAAATTTCTAGGGATTAGGACATGGGCAACTTAAGGAGTCATTTTTCTGCCTACTACACAGAGTATAAGGAGGGACACAGAAAAACCTGGAATTTATTTTTTTAAAAATTTTATTCATTCTTACATGTTTAAACTTCAGTCACTTTTAAAGTACTATCTGTTTGATGCAATCTACCTATTAAAACACTTTTTCCACTGCTCAAGAGAGTTTTTGAACTTGTCAATTTTGATGCTTGTAAGTGCTTCTGTCATTTTTTGTTTCATCTTTTCCGCATGGCCAAAATGTTCCCTTTGATGACATTTTTTTGGGGAGGTGGGAATCAACAAAAAATAGTTACTCAGGGTGAAATTGGGTGAACAGGGAGGGTCACACCATTTTTGGTCAAAAACTGCTGAACACTCATCACAGGATGGGCAAGTTGTTTGTATAAATCACCCATTAAGAAATGGGCAAATGCATTGAAAGAATCTTCCCAGAAAATTAACTGAAGCTGAATGCAGCCTCTCACAATAATGTTGGCTGGTACACTGATGCCAATGGGTTCCTAGAACACTTACCTAGCGAGGGAAGCCTGTACTACAAGGGTCTTATTCTTCAAAAAATATTTTTGTTTTGTGGGGACCCCTCACATATACTGCAAATTTCATGGCATTGCTGTGAAGATTGCTGGAATCACTGTGTAAGGCACTTTGAAGAGTATCTGGCACATAGTAATTCTTGTAGTAGTATGACATATAGAGAGGATAAATAGTAAAATAAGGAGAATGAGTTAGAACACTGCAAGTATACAAATTAGGAAGTTTAGAAATATATTTAGTGTGAATGTTTAAGAAAGTATTAAAAAAATAATGCTTTCTGTTCTAAGAATGCCAGATCTAGAATATTATGTTTCATCACAGGTATTATACTATCAAAAGGACATTTATATACAGGAAAGAACCTAGACAAGAATAACAAGGATGGAGGGTCAACCTAACCCCTGATATGGGATGTAGTAGAGAGTAATGGTTAAGCACAGGTAGGACTGACATCATGGCATGTTACCTGTGCAGTTATAAAATAAGGTTTAGAAGGGCACTATGCTCTTCTGCAGCCATCTTGAAACTAAATAACTTCATTTTTGAATAATGGCAACTTCATCTTTGAACTGGCGTCTTATTATAGACCTGTGGGAAAACAGAGTGTTGTGTGAGCAGAGAAGAAATGCACAATACAAGTGCCCCCTGTTCCTTCCGATCTCTTTCCCTCTGCATTTGCAACATGCCATGAGCTCAGAATTCTGGTAAACCCATCATGCATGAAAATTCAGCTAGACTCCAAGTGATTATAAGATCGGCATGTTAATTGTGACTGCAACTGTGTAAATTCAGGTGCTGGCAGCCGAGAGAGGGCACACTCTCCATTTGAACCAAAACTTTCTTCAGTCATAGAAAAAAGACAATGACTCCAAGACACGCGAATGATGAAGGAACCCTATCATGTCCTTTCTTCCTCCTGTTACTTGTCCTGGATTAGACAATGACTCTACAATTGATAATCTAGAAAACAGGGACAAAAAAAGGCAATACATAGTTCTATTTTCTTTCAGTTCTTTTTTACATATCTGTGAATGGAAGATAGAGCGTGCTGATTGAATATATGTGCTTATCAAGATGTAAAAGAAAAACAATTGCTGGGTGTGGTGGCTCATGCCTGTAATCCCTTTGGGAGGCCAAGAGGAGAGCATTGCCTGAGTCCAGGAGTTTGAGACCAGCCTGGGAAACTTGTCAAGGCCTCGTCTCTACAATAAATCTAATATATATATATATATATATATATATATATTTCCATGTGTATTGGTGCACACCTGTGTTTCCAGTTACTTGGAAAACTGAGGTAGGAGAATCTCCTGAGCCCAGGAGGTCGATACTGCACAGGCCACTGTGTGCCACTATACTCTAGCTTGGGTAACAGAGTGAGACTTCGATTCAAAAACAAACTAGCAAAACAATTGAGTTGATTTGGTGAATTATTTTCATTGTTTGGTAAAAATGAACACAAGTTGTGGAATTTTACTGATCCTGCATATGGTTAAATGATCATATATATGCATTTAAAACTGACAATGTACACTATAATGACAAATAGTACGAGGCATGCTAATCAACTACAATTTCATTTTTTTCTTCTTAGAATGACATTTTATAGAATAAAAACATTACAAGTTGAGAGTGAAACCACAGAAAAAAAGGAAAATGCTTTACATTTTAGTACCTTTAACAGTATTTTTTTCCTTCCTTTTTAAAAAAAAGTGGCCTTGCATTTTCATTTTGCACTGGGTCTTGCAAATTATGTAGCCAGTCATGCATGAGAACTCTGGAGTTAGATCACATTTGAGAATTTCAAGTCCCCCTTCTGCTGGTTCTGTAACCTTAGATTAATTATTTAAATTCTTTGTGCCTTAGCTTTCCTCATATGGGAAATGAAGACTTGATAGGGTCTTAGTACAGAAGAATTTGGTTAATCCATGTATAACACTCAGAATAGTATCTGCCTCACACTACCAGAATGTAAACTACACAATAATAGGGCATTTGTCTGCTTTGTCCAAGCACCTAAAACTATGCCTGATGCACACTAGGAGGTCAATAAATAACACCTGAAAGAACAAGTGTACCAAGCAAACTAAATCATTAGTTCCCCAAACTGGCCAAGTTAGCAGTACAATCTATATTAAATATGAATTTGTGAATGCCATATTCCCAAGTTTCTGATTCACCATTTTTTAGTAAAACCCAGAAATATAAATTTTTAAAGCTCCCGGGGTAATTTTAATGAATTCCAGGTTTGGGGGCTGCTGCAATTTTAACATACTTTTGCATGCCCGTGGTTTTTCTTACCCTGTTCCTTCTGCCTATTTTTCTCATTTATTTTCTTCTTATGGTGACATGTATTCTTATGTGTCATGTGTCAAGTGCCTCTTGCCCATGATCTAGGACAATGGGATACATAATTCACTCATCACGCTTTATTTTGGATGCTTGGTGTGAGCACTGAATGTTATTAGAAGGCCAGATACATATGTTGCACATACTTTATATCCAAAGAACCAAACACACAGAGTATCTCAAATGGTTACTGAATAATGGTTAATTGCTGAATTCAGTACCCTGGAGAAAGTAAAAAGGAATGAGATTGAAGGTAAGACTCAATAACCGAGGTGAGGGTATATAAAACTTCTCAATTGAAAGAAAAGCTATGGCTGCTTTTATATTACAATAGTATGTGTATCGAGGAAAGCAAATCTGATGCAGCAGTCCTGTTGATATTCTGTGTGTGTGTGTGTGTGTGTGTGTGTGTGTGTGTGTGTGTGATATGCTTTGATAGTTGTGTGATGTGGGGAGGCGTTTGACTATCACAGCTGTCACTTTCAAAGAAACTTTCCTTAACTACTGAACATGCTTTTGAAAGAGAAATAAAAAGGGGTAGGAAAGGGGAGAGTGGGTTACTTTTGCCAAAACTTTGAAGCCCAGAATGTCCAAACAAGGAAAGGCAGATCAGAAAGTGTGTATACAATGTTAGAGCATGTTTCATTGGGGGAATAATAGTTTCTCTATTATTTTTGAATTCTATACTCATTTGGAAGGTATGTGCTCCTCTCCCATGCCACAAGAACATTTTGGTTTATAACAATACAGAGTTTTAATATTATTCTTATCATAGGGGTATTGAGCTATCTCCATGATATTCCATGAGGGATGAAAGCCCAACTGTGCGCCAACATATGTGACATCTCTAAGGGCAGTTTATCAAAAGTTCTATCATCAGAATCATATTTGGGATTAAACTTCAAAATATTTCACTTGAAATATCATTAACACTTCAGTGAGAATGAGGTAAGTTAGCAGACTCTAATAAATCCCCTTGAAAGTCTTCCATCTGTCATTATAGATCGGGAACGATCCAAAGACATTGGTTGCCAAAGAAGCCCTATTTTATCAGAATAGACGGTTCAGAAAAGGAAAAGTACAGAAGATAAACTGCATCTCCCTCATAGTCATGCTTGGCCTGCAACCTGTTGGAGATTTGCTCATCGAAAGTGGACATTCATTGCATTTCTACTGTACCTAGTTTGAATAGATTCAATTATGTAGACAACATGCGACATGCCTGGATTTGTGTCCCCTGCAGCTGATATATTTTAGAGGGTTCAGTAAATAAAACAGAAAATTAGAAAAGAGCAGAAATCCCACCGTTTTGCTTGCCTTATGTATATGCAGTTGTATTGGTAGAGAGTAGGGTAGTCCGCAGGAGTGATTATCTTTCGACCAAATGTCACTATTACTTAAATAGACCATGAACAGTACAGCACAATCAGAGAGACATAGTTTCCCAGTGAGTGAGCCTTGTAATAAGAAGCAAGGTCCCTGCAGACTTCTCCAAATTAACTAAAAAAAGATATATTTCATAGACATTACCTAATACAATACCAGGTAGACTTCCTTATCCAAAAGGAAGGGCTCTTACAGGCATAGTATTGTCAAATATATGAGTATTCCAATCAGATATTTGGCTGCTTGGACGAAGTAAGATTATGTACGAGCACTGAAGAAAAAAAGCAATACTACCTGGTAAATTCAGAGAGCATAGACTCTACTGCCTGCCCTCTCTCCACTATCATGGTGACCCTTGGCTGGATAGCAAGTAAATCAATATGATATTTCCAGAAAAGGAATGGGCCTGGATTCAGGCCACATGGGAGCTTGCCCTAGCTCTGTCATGCTGACCTTGGGTAAACTATATCACCTTTCAATGTCTCATTTTTCTTACCTGAAGATTCAGATTAAAGATTTTTGCCCTGCTTAATTTTGGGGGTTGATTAAGAACCAAATGAGAATCTACACGTGGAAAAGCTAGAAAAAGAAATAAAGTATTATACAAATGCAAAGTCAGCTTATATTGAATATACTTATAGCTTCTGGGGTTAATTACTCTGATCCCTGATTTTAAAGAATGGAAGGTACATGGTCAGCGATATGTTAACAATTTTTTCACAAACTTTTTCTTAAAAGGCATTCATTTCAAATTTTTGGTTAACTTTCCTGTTCATGCAGTCAAAACTGCTGAAGAATTACACAGATATGACCAAAAGAATAGGTCCCTATGTCTTAAAATCATAAGGCATGACTGTCATACTCTCTCCATGCTGTGACATTTGGCTGTATAAATTCCAGCTCCCAATAAAAATCTTAATATTGGTAAGAATCATTTAATAAACTCCACATCTGATGTTAGTAAAAATTATATTTGAATTAGCCATCAGACATTTGGCACAAAGAAAACAAACGATTACCACTATCATTTGAAGAGCTAGTTTAGATCTCAGACATTGTAGATAAATGACAAATCCATTAGAGGTCAGAGGGCTTATGGCATTAGTTCTGTAATGACTAAATTCTGAGAGTTTTACTTTTACATGAATATATGAGGTGGCAATTGTTAGCCTTGTTAAACCTGGTTGCTTAGAGACAGCTGACTGATTAGAAGATAGTTGCTATCTACATCTATAATTATTGTGATTACTATTACTGTGGTAGCCCTCAGTAGGATCCTGAAAATGTTAATATGGTATAGCATTTCAAAAACTTAGACCTATAAAAGCTCAATATATATCTCAGTAAAAAAGATTTATAATGTCCCTTCCTTGCCATTTCAATGGGCTCATTTAAAGAATAATACAATTATTCGCTCCCAGCTTATATAGTTGCTTCCTTTCGATTCCATTATGAAATAGAATCAGTTTATTACCAAAGACAAGGGGAGGAAAACAAAGCCCTTCTGAGAAAAGAATATCAGAGATTGATTCTGCCTGGGTCTCAATCTCATAATTGAGTAAATGGCAACTTTAAAAAATCCCAATGTGAGAAATGTTGATGCATTTTATTTCACTTGTGATCATATTAGTAAGTAATAAATAGCATGAAAATAGATTACATTTTTATTTATTTATACTGAAGCATAGGACAGATTCACCAAAATAGGCCCTGTGAGGATATGATCTGTGTTGGTTTGAAGCAGGAGTTTAATCATATGTTTTTGGTCCCTCAAATAAATGAAATCACATCCAAGACAGAACACCTGCATCATGCTACTGCAAATACACTTGCCACAATAATCTTTGTAACTAGGAGGCACAGACACTGATGCAGTGATCATGGTGGAAGAGAAATTGTTCAAAGTCTACTGTGGAGATAATGTAATACAAACCAGGTGTCTGCTGTTCTCCAGTTATCGCAGCATACATTTCTAGCACAATGTCCTCAGATTCCACCTCTGGTGGGTGTGGGTGCTTTCCTAAGATCTCTTTTTTAGAAGCCAGAGCCATGTGGACTTGACACTGTTTGTGCCAATATTGGTAGGTAAGGCAGTTGCAAATATATTCCACACTCTTCTTTTACTAATTTTTTTTCTTAAGGTAGAGTTTCCCTAGGATGTGGTTTTTCATTCTTAGAGCCTTTTTTTACTCAAGACATTATTGAGCTTGTAGCGAGTTCTTGGGTAGTTGAAAGAGCCACGCATAGGATCTGTTAAAGCAATTGTAACATTGTTTTACAGGTACACATTGTCTGAATAAACAGCATTCCCTTTCTTAAGCTCATATCTGTCCCCAAATGCATCTTATATATGCAATGAGATTGCAGAAATGAATAGATCACTTCAAGCATTTTCATGTACTCATCAGAAAGTCTTCATCATTAAAAACACATGCTGTATAATAATGCTTCAGTCAACTGTGGGCTGCATAAATGGTGGTGGTCCCATAAGATTTTGATGGAGCTGAGAAATTACTGTCCTCTTGTGACGTCATAGTTGTTGTTATATTGTAACACAACACATTATCTTTTGTGTGTTCAAATATACAAATACTCACCATGGTGCTACAATTGTCTTCAGTATTTAATGCAGTAACACACTGTACAGATTTGTTAGCATTGTACAGGCTTTTAGCATATATATATATATATACACACATACACACACATATATACATATATACACATACATATATGTGTATGTGTGTATATATATGTATGTATATATATGTGTGTGTGTGTGTATGTATATATATATATGCTATCCCATATAGCCTAGGTATGTAGGAGGCTCTATCATCTAGGTTTGTTTAAGTATACTACATGATATTCACACAATGACAAAATCACCTAATAATGCATTTCTCAGAATGTATCCCCATTGTTAAGCAGCAATCTTGCAAAGACTGTGCTTCTTATGCCAACATAAAAACATTATTGAAAACGTTTTAGACAACTGTAAGGTTGGAGATGGATTTGTGCCGAATCATCTGTTTTCGTCCTGTGTCTATACCTGAAGATATAGAGTGCTTCCTCCAGGTTACAAGGTCAGCATTTAGCAAGAAAGAGCTCTTAGTGCCTCTCATATTTTATAGCTGATATATTGGATTTCTCCCTTTGCCCTTTGATTTGACATCTCTTCTGGTCTCTCCCTCAAAACTTCTTGCTCTTATCTTATTATAGTGGCTCCCTTATTTTACTCTTTGGATACTCTATTTGACTTTGTTTTGTAGTTATGATTTGTAGTTGTCTTCTGAAAGCCTGGCGCTACTAATCAACAATGACTAAGATCTTCTCGTATCTTGGAACATGAAAATAGTGCTCCTGCTGGGATTTGGTTCAGTCCTTGGAAAAAAGATTGATTCCTAATTTTTGTTGCTTCTCCACATGATCAAATGAAAGCAACAGCAACTGGCTTGGTTAGGTGAATGCCTACTAGCTAGGAAAAACAGCAGAAACAGCTAGGTCTATGGTTTTATTTGTTATTTTATTGTGGGACTCTGAGCAGCCATGGAGTCATATGGACAACTTTATCTAGTTAGTATATATTCAAAATCGTTGTGATTACAATGTACTGTGGAATGATTGCAGAAAGAAGAGTTGGTCACAGTCATGGAATCTTCTGATGTTTTTTTTTCCTCAAAAACTGGAGTAAACTCAAGGTGACCTAGGAAGAAATATTCTCCTTACTTTCCCTGACACAATATAACTTTAAAAAGACAATTTCGAAAAAAACACATAGGTTTTTAAGATTTCTAAAAGCAATTTAAAAATGGTTTGCTCATAAGAAAAGAAAGCACATGGCCATTATGAAAAGAGACAACTTCTCAAAAATAAGTGAAAGGCATATAAATAATCCATAATACCAATATACAGAGGATTACAGGAAATCTTTGGTTTATTTTTAAAATTTGTTTGTTTTCTAGTTACCCAAATATCTTTCTAGATAGCTATAACAATTTGGAAATAAAGACGCCTGTGTAACACCAATTTTAATATTTCTAAGTGAAAAATATTATCTTTTCTCTTAACATGCCCATCAATCTAAGATTTGAGTTTGCAGATTATAATTGGTAAACTTTGTTGATTATTTCAATGTTAAATTATTAATATTAGTTGGAATTCTAAGGGCCAAAAAGTTGAACAACATATTAATCACAAATTACAGAAGTGACTTTACTTTGATTTTGCTATTGTTAGCAGCATGACAATAGCTTTTTATATTATATATTGCTAGTCTGTATAATTTTATCATCTCCTGATGACTGTCAGATTGTGATTCCTAATGATAATGTTAATATGCATCTGAATAACTATCAGAATGTATAAAGCTATTACAACACATAGGAAGATCTATGTTGTATCTGTCAACATTCATTATTGTATTTTCTTTGCATGCTACATGTTTCTCATATGCTTTCATTGATATACACTTATAGTTATTAAACATATTTTATAAGCCTCTTTACTATGCAAAAAAGTTTTAAAATAATCAGAAAAATCACTCTCAACGTATCACTTTTATCTTCCAACATATCTTACAAATATCAAGTAAGTTGAATCCAACCCTACTAATTAAAATTGTTCTTCATACCTCAACTGAAAATTATTTTAATTACTTTTACATGATTTAGTTGTGGTGTAACCCATTAGAAAGATCCCATCAGTATTAAAAATAACGAAACCAAGGCAGATTTGATTTGAGCAAAATAGATTATTTTTCTTTGGAAATTTGTCCCTTGTTCTACACATAAACATAGCATCTAGGTGATCCAGTATATTATATTGTTGTCAAATAATACATTGGATATTGTTGTCTCTGAAGAATTTCTAGGACACTGAGAATGGTCCCCTGTGTCTGGATTGGAAACCACACTGCGCTGAGCTAGTGCGGTGTCTCTGATTGTGCGGTGTCTCTGGCAAGTTCCTGGATGCAAAATAATAACCTACTTGCTGTCATTTGTCCACTAAAATGTGATTTCCTTTTATAGTGAAGGTTTTAGGTCATTTTTCTAATTGCAACATAATAACCTTCATCTCAATCTCTTAGCTCTAAAGAACTTAGTTTTCTCTACATTTTATCAGAGATTGGCAAAAAATTGGCTATCCATTATATTTTATATATAACAATAAGAGAAGCTCAGAATGTGCAGATCCAAATCTAATGTTCTTTTCATTACTGAATCCTACACGATGTTAATTTAAAGTAGAACACTTCCCTTCTCTTTATCACCAGTTTAAGGCTTGGGCAATAACTAAAGCTAGTATGTGGACATCACAATTGTGTGTTCTCTCAAACCTACATAAGTGGAAAATGAAGCCTGGCTGCCCATGGTGATCTTTTCTGCATATAGAAAAAATAAACTCAGCCTGTAATCCTAGTACTTTGGGATTACATAAGTAAGAGAATTGCCTGAGCCCAAGGGTTTGAGACCATACTGAACAATATAGCGAGACCGCCCTTGTCTCTACATTAAAAAAAAAATAAAATTGCCGGGCTCGTGACTCAGCCTCTAATCCCGCGCTTTGGGAGGCTGAGGTGAGTGGATTGCCTGAGCCCACGGGTTTGAGACCCACCTGGGCAACTTGGTGAGACCTCATCTCTACAATAAATCAAAATGAGCCGGGCATGGTAGCACACACCTGTAGTTCCAGCTACTTGGAAGGCCGAGGCAGAAGGATCGCCAGAGCCCAGCAGATCAAGGCTGCGGTGGCCGGGAGTGGCCACTGCACTCCAGTCTGGGTGACAGAGTGAGACTCCAACTCAAAAAAAAAAAAAAAAAATTAACTGGGCATAATAGTGACGTTCGCTTGTAGTTCCAGCTACTTGGAAGACTGACGCAGAAGAATTGCCTGAACCCAGCAGGTGGAGGCTGCCATGGCCGTGAACGTGCCACTGCCCTCCAGCCTGGGTGACAGAGTGAGACTCTGATTCAAAAAAAAAAAAAGTAAAAATGTAAAAAAGAAAAAAATAAATTAAGCCCAAATTATTTGTTAATTACATGCTTGTAATGCAGGACGTTCATATAAATGAGTATATTCATGTATTCAGCAACTTATCACTAAATACATATTTTTGAGTGCCCACTATGTTTTAAGCAGTAGTGTAGACCTCAGAGCTGTACAAGTGAGAATTCACACCATACCACCTACTTGGAAAAAGTTTCCAGTTTACCACAATTAAACACTTTGTGGATGAACAAGGAAACGATTTGTAGAGGAGGTAAACACTTGAGTAGATGCTCAAAAGGTCAATGGTAGTCATCCGGATTGGTAAAAGGGTGGAGGCTTTTCCAGGTGCAGAGAGATATATGCATGAACATTTTTGAGACAGAAAATACATTGAGTCCTGAAACCCTTAGTATCCCTTGAAGAATCAATGCACTTTAAAGTTGTGGGTGTAGAACTTTCAAGTTAAGTAATTTCCTGAAGTTACATGATTATCTAATAACATAATGAGAACACATTCCAGAATTTCTAATAGTTTATTGTTGCACACTACAAATACCTAACACAAACGGTCTATAAAAATACAACAGTAATAAATGATGCATAAAAGTACATTATAGCATGATAAGGAAAAAATCTTGCTGTGTTAAACTTGCTTTAATTTTAGTTTTTGAAAGATAGACTTCTTCTGCACCCTAGGCATAAAAGCTTTTCACAGTACAGGTATTTTCTTGATGTGAGAATTAAAATGTAATGCTAATTAATACTATCGGGTCACAGGATTAAATATATAATTCATGCTGTCAGTTACAATACATCTGCAGAGAGCAGTGAGATTAACCTCATGTTTGTAGAAAAAAAGTGTCTTTGCAACTCAGAATATAGATTACATATTAAATCACGGGAACGCACAAAGGAGTGACAATATCCTCAAAACACATGCACTGTTGCAGTACAAATGATAGGGATAGTGCTGCCGTGAAAACTGTGTTCAATAACACGTCTCTGAGACATTTGCATTGGTGAAGAAAGAAGTCTTTTTGTTTTTAAGCTTGCAGCTTTCAGATGGCTACCAGAGTTCCAGAATTGACCTAAGCAGTAGTAGCTTCTCTCATGGTAGCTATCTTTGCTGGGACTGAAGAATTTCTGGAAGATTACTGATACTTGGGCTCTGCTGTAAAGTAAAAACATCATTCTATTTCAAGATATGTTTTTAAGATGAAAAAAATATCTGTTTTTCTTCTTGACGACTCACAATATTAATTAATGTATAACAAGGAAACTTATCCTAGCTTGACAACATGTTCTGGAGAAGGAACTTGAAAAGAACTTCAAAATAATCATCTGAAAACCTATTGCAGCAAAATAATAGAGGTGGAAATTAGATCAAATATATCAGAAATAAAAATATATTCAAAAGTAAAATTTTCCAATGAAAAAATGGAAACGCTCATAAGAGGAAAAAGAAAGACTAGCTGTGATTGATAAAAGACAATATATATCTTACAATATTTAAGAAATAACTGAAATAGAAATATTAATATTAAAGAAAAAAATTAAGGTGAAAATATAAAGTAAGACAAAGAGTTATATTCACAATAATAATTACAATATACCAAAAGATTTATCCATCATGAATCATAATTTACAAAACTACACATCAGCAAAGAGTTATAATAAAAGAAAAATGCAATAATAGTCATAGTGGGAAATTCAAGACACATCTCTCAGAATCTGACAGATCCAATAGACTAAAAAATGATTAATGGTAGAGAGAGATTTAAAAGAACATGAGTTTATTACAAACACAATGAAGTCACTGAATACAGAGTGGGAAAGAAATGCACAGTAGCAAGTAGTTATATAACATTTGAACAAAACAGATACAATAGCTGTAAATAATTTCAGAGAGCATAGATAATGCTGAAATGTAGAAAGATAATTAAAAGTGATATCTTTGAATAATTATTGCCTCTGCTTATAATTTATTTCATTATAACATATAATTTAATTTTTAATAATAGCTGTGTTTAGTGATTTAGTTGCAAAATTTCTGAAAAAAAATTTTTCAGAATTTTTGGTGAACCGGGAGGAGCTGGCTCTAGAAACCAAGGCTCTTTGTTTGAATCTTACTCTGGGGCATTTCTCCCATGGTGAGAAATCTTTGTGACACCTAGTAAAAAGACAATTTCAGATATTTTTCATTCCCCCAACAGGATGAAATAATTTGACTCTCATAAGTAAGAGTTCCATGAGAAAGAGTATTTCATTCAGAATTATTCAAGTGCAGCATCTTACTTGGTGCAAGCAACAAAACTATAACAGGCCTCCATGGTTTTTTTATCCATCCGTTTTAGAATTTGAGCTGTGGACTGAAAAGTTTATCAAAGAAACGTGTATCAAAGCAATTCCTTAAGTGAAAAGAAGAAATAAGACATTTTGTAATAGACATATAAGAAGACAATATTGTAAGAATGTCAATTCCCCCCAATTAATTTAGTCTGTGATATCTGAATTGCATTGTGAACAAAATTTATAATGCAATTCAAGAAAATAGTTTTCATATTTATCTGTATTAGAAAAAGTAATTTAGGCCAAGAGTTTTGAAAAGAGAGAACAATGACAAAGTTATGAAAATAAAATGGGATGCTAGCTACATATACAATGCTTTGTCCAAAGATTGCTTAATAAATATTTCTTATTTTTATACATAAATCAGAAATTGAATGGATTTAAATAGTGTTTACACCGTATATGCATGATATGAAGTATCACAATATAATGTAAACCCCCACGCACAACACATCGAAGAACAAGGAATATTACCATCCATTCTGAAGTTGACAGTTGTGTGCTTTCTGATCCCATCTCTTGCTCCCATTCCACTATTCTGAATGTGTCATTATTAAATGTGTGCTTTGCTTTATAGATTTTCCTCATGTTTGTATTCCATAGTAATATCTTGGCTAATTTTGGATGATTTTGAATTTTATTTAAATGGAATCATATGTATATTTTTTTCTGCAACATGCTTTCTTTTCTTCAAATAAGATTTTTCTGTACTCATTCATGTTATATATAGCTATAATTTATTCATTTTTATCATCATTTGTAATACACGTTCAATAGAAATATTTCTAGTTTTTTACTCTTACTACCAGCATGCCTAGGGAAATGTATACCTATCCACTTGGGCTCATATGCAAAATTTTCTTGATTTTATTAGCTACATAAGAGATCACTAGCCGGGCTCGGTGGCTCAGCCTGTAATCCCGCGCCGTTGGGAGGCTGAGGTGAGTGGATTGCCTGAGCCCGTGGGTTCGAGACCTGTCTGGGCAGGCGAGATCTCATCTCTATAATAAATCAAAAAATCAGCCGGGCGTGGTAGCGCGCGCCTGTAGCTCCAGCAACTTGGAAGGCTAAGGCAGAAGGATCGCCGGAGCCCAGCAGGTCGAGGCCGCGGTGGCCGGGAGCGGCCACTGCACTCGAGTCTGGGCGACAGAGTGAGACTCCAACTCAAAAAAAAAAAAAAAAGAGATCATTGTAGTGTCATACACTATGTGCATATTCATATATAAAATAATGTTAAATTATTTTTCAAAATGTTTGCATTTGTTAATCTTTCACCAGATGTGCATAAACGTCTTTCATTAATATTTAGTCATATTTTTTGTTAATCTCAAACTCATCCATACATAAAGGTGTTTTGTCTTCTTCTTTGTTTATATTTTCCTGATTACTAACTAGGCTGACTATCTTTTCATATGTTTATTTATCATTTCAGTTTCCTATTCAGTAAGTAATAGACTTTTTCAGTTTTTACTATGAAACTCTTCCTATTTTCCCCTTGTACTTCGAAGATTTTTGTCCACCTATTGAATTCTTGGTTGACAATCATTTTCTCTTAGTCCACTGAAAGTATCTGGCTTCCATTGCTGTTGCTAAAATGTTAGCAGTCAGTCTAATTGTTGCTCCTTGAAAAGTTATCTCTTTTTTTTCTCTTGGAATCCTAATAGAGATCTTTTGTTTGATGTTCTTCAACGCTTAATTGTAAATCTCTTTTTACTTAACCTTTTTGGGATTTGTTTGGCTTCTTAAATATGTCTTTCATCATTTCAGAAAAACATCAGCCATTAGAAATTAAAACATAAACTTTCCTCTCTTTCTGAAACTTTGATTAGACAAATGAGAGTTTATCATCTTATGTTCTATCTCAATATTTTTAACATATCTCAGTACTTTTCCAGTTGTTTTCTTTCTCTGTGTGGTCTGCATTCTGGATAATTTCTACCAAATGGATTTCAAGTTCATTATTAAGTATGTACAATCTGTTGTTAATCCAATTCAATTTTTTGCACTTTTTTATAAGTTGTGAAATTATATATTTCTTAAATTAAATTAACCTTGATCTTCTGGGAGAAACTCAATTTGGTCATAAAGTCTTAATTAGTTTAATTATTCTTGAATTTGATTTGTTAACTTTGTGCTTTGAATTTTACATCTATGGTTATAATGAAGTTGTGTTCTAATTTTTTCTTTCTTATACTCTCCTTAAGAGTTTGTGTATGAATATTATTCTAGACAGGGTTTCTCAACCTCAATGCTGTTGGCCATTTGGAACAGATTATTCTTTGTTCTTGGGGGCTATACTGTACATTGTAGATGTTTAACAGTATCCCTGGTCTGGATCCACTAAATGTCAGTAGCACCTCCCCTGTATCCACAGTTATGATAGCACAAAAATGTCTGCAGACAAGCCAAATGATCCCTCAGGAGCAAATTTATCCTAGATAAGAACTGCTGCACTTTTAAAATAGTCAGAAACATAAAGACTAAAGGCTATCCTACAAAATGTATGGACCATACTCTTTACAACTGTCAAGGATAAGAAAAATAGGGAAAGACTGTGAAACTTTGCCAGATTGGAGAAAACAAAATCAACATGATATGCATTTTCTTGGATAAAATCCCAGAACAGAGAAGGAAAGAAAGACATTTCTGTGACAGTTGTTGAAATTTAAATCGGGTCTATGGATTGGATGGTAATTTTGTACGAGTGTTGATTTTTTGGCTTGAAGGTTATAGAGGGTCAAGAAGAGTGTCTTTGTTTCTAGAAAGTACACATAGGGGAATTTGGGCAGTGGATTGAGAATGTATCATATCTATGACTGGCTTTCATTTGCCTCAGAAAAAGACTAATGATAATAATAATAGAGATGCTAGGGTGAGGGATAGAAAGAACAAATGAAGTTAAATATTTACATTGGGGCATCTGTTGAATTTGATAAAAGATGCCTTTGCAGTGTTTTTTAAAAATTTTCTGTAAGTTTAACTTATTTCCTAATAATTTATTTTAAAATAATGTATATTGCTTATTTTATAACACATTGAATAATGCATATAAAGCTTAAGAATTAATATCACTGTACTCTTGTGTCAGGTATTAGATAACAGATGCCAGTTGAAGAAAATTATCAGACTCTTGGTTTCAATTACTGGAGTTCAGTGATATTAATTATAAAACCAAACTATTTCACCCACTTATTAAAAAAAAACTCTACTACAAAAGCTCTCTTAGACAGCAAACCTAGTGGGTAAATGGTTATGGCCTTTGACAAGTTAGAGTTTGAGCTATGGTTTGTAACTAATAACAGATAACTTTGGGGAAGTTTCATTAGCTTTCTAAACCTCAGCTTATTTATCTGAAGACAGATAAAAATAGGACTTACTTCATGGTAAAAAGTCTAAATGAGATAATATGTGTAAAAAATTATTACACAAGGCAATTAACAAATTGCATACAAATCTCCCAAATATTGGCTATTAGTTTTGGAAGGTCTTTGATTAAACCAAAATTCTTTTCTAATAATGCTTTAATCTTAACCAACAAACGGAACTTTCATCTCCCATTTAGGGAGTAGTATGTTGAGTGCATCCACTCTGTGGTATAGATACCATCTTATATTATTTTTGGAGAGTAAATTCTGGTGGAGAACAGGTGACCAAGGGTCTCCTACTCCTTGAGGGGATCTGATAATTCAACCATTGCTGATGGAAAGCCTTCCAACATAACCTACTATCAATCAAATACAGAAATTCTCAAATGTCCTCAAATTCATTTTTCTAGCCTTTGCTACTCTACTTTATCATTTCCAGTGTTAAGTTACACTGAAATTCTTTCTCATTCTGTATACATACTCCTTCTTCTCTTGACAAAACTCCCTTTATGCGAATTTTTCTCTTCCCACCTATTATCTTCTTTGAAATTTTAGTATTGTTCAATATGTGACACATGCTACTCCTTTACACAGTATTTCCTAATGCAACCAGCTGGAATTAATCTCTCTCTTCCAAGCATGGTACATATAGTTGTATAGAATATCTGCCTAGGAATAATAAGTAAGATCCTCAGGGGTAGGTAGGTTTAAACTGAGAAAAGACTCATGCTCCATTGTGTGGAATGATAAAGATAAGAGTATGAGCTTGCATAAGCAACTGTGTGTTATAGCTGATAATGACAACACATTCTTCCCCTCTTGGAATCTGGGAATGAATTCAGTCATTTGACTGGTACTACCACCACAGAGTAAATAATGACTCCACATGAGGACATAAATGATTAAATAGGTGAAAATACAGTTGTGGATTTTCTCACTTGAATCATGTTTATAAAAGATTGACAATGTTTGCTAAAAAAAAAAAGACATTGTACATTTATCTTCAATGTCATTCATACCTTATTTGTCTTGCTCATTAGTAAGTACTTAAAGATAGCATCAAAATCATATAAAAAGCAATAATAACTGAGGGTCTAGTATGTACCTGTCACTTTGCTAGGTACTTTATATGCATTACACATATGTAAATAATATTCATGACAGCCATATTAGGTACTATATCAAGTTTTCTGATTAGAACCTGAGTCAAAGAAAGATTTATCATTACCGCATGTTGCTACTTAATGATTATCTGAGACTGTGTGTTTGAAAACCTAAATATTATCTACCAGGTGATCTTGTTTTTTATAGAATTGAATTATTTTAAGGTCATGAAAATAAAATTGTGAGAAAATATATTGTTCCATTTTAGCAGAGGTACTTTCCAGTAAAAGTGTTCAATTAATGATGACTGACTTTGTTAAATTGTGTGAATTTCTTGTGCCACTTTTATGATGAAAATTCATTGGACTTTACTTGATTCGTGTTCAAAGCAATGAGCTTAGCTATTCATTGTCCAGGTTATATAAAAATTGGTCAAACTCACATTGTGAATTATTGACTCTTTCCATAAATGAAAACCGGAAGATTTGGCAAATCTATATCTGTCAATCAGCAGGACATTTCCATTTTCATCTCAGAAAAATTGAGTAAGTTGTGTTGATTGATGATATATGGTTTTAAAATATGAAGCCACAGACTAACATCTAAGTATATGGAAAATATTTTAGAAAAAAATAATTGGGCAAAAATATTTTCCTACTTCATACCATTATAGGACCAGTTCAAAACAATATTGACAGAGTACAGACTGAGAAACGGCCAGAATTTTGACATGATCTTCTAATATGTACCTCTTTTGAGATTTTTCTAGACCTTTAATATTACCAAACTTTTTTGTTTGAATTGCCAGTGTATGTGCATTTATAATAGTTCTTAAAATAGATCAGCCAGCATGTACATAATTGATTAGCATAATTAGAATCTATTTTATGTAACTGTGATTACATCATTTACAGACAGTTACTTGATACTCAACTCATGGAACACTGTTAAACCATTATAAGTTAATATTTTATCAATATATGACTGAAATCTGTAACCCTTACTAATTATTTTATTGTCTATTAAAAGTTGTAATAAACAACTTAATCAATTGAATATGCATATTCTTCTGGATTATCAAGGTGAACCCTAAATGTAATCACAAGTATTCTTATAAGAGCAAGACAGTTTTTACTATAGAGGAGAAGGCAATGTGATGTAAGTCGAAAGATTTGATGATGCTACACTATTGGCTTGGAAGATGGAGAAAGTGACTATGAGCTAAGGAATGTAAGGAGTTCAGCTCTAGAAGCTAGAAAAAGCAAGAAAAGTAATCCCTCCCTCTCCACCCACTCCAGAACTTCTGGAGAAAGCATGGCACTGCTGCTGACACCTTGACTATAGACTAGTGAATCTGAATTCAGAAACAGATGTCTGGGTTCCAGACTGTAAGAGAACACATTTGTATTGTTAAAAAAAAAAAAGAAGTTATAATAAACCACTTGATCAATTGAATATACATATTTTAAGTTGAAAAGGAAAAGATTATGGGATTCCTTGGGGAAAGTCTATTCTTCCACAGAAGTCTGTAAATATACAGTTTAGGTAAACTACTTTAGAGCTATTTACATTGAACTAGATCCAGTCAATTTTATCATATACTTAAATAATAGAATTTTCAAATTTCTTCTATATTTAGCTAAAAGAATGTTCATGCTTCCATAGAATGACTAACATAGTAACAATTTTAATAGTGAGATCCACTAGGTCATGTCTGTCATGTTGTTGTATGATGGAATTACATATCAATAAACCCATTGTAAGTAAAAAATACTGCAATTTGAAAATGCATTTAATATCACAATAAATGTCTTGCAAAGTTAAAAAAAAAATCATAAGCTGACACATCATAAGTAAGAAACTGTCTGTACTATCTAATAACATGACTTTGGGAAGACAAAGAATAGCCCACTTTCAATCTTGAATATTTACACATCTTCCTCTGGCTGGTTATTTGTTAGTTTACCAGGAAGACAATTTGGTTACAATACAGCCTGAAAATAATTAAGATGAACTACTTTTATTAAAAGTATTTGTGAAGTTAAAAATATTTGTGAAGTTTGGAAAGATGCTAAGAGAATACTTTTTTATTATTTTACTAATTATACTATCTTTCTTTTTCACTAGCTAATACTCATTCCAAACTATAAATAGAATTTATATTTGAAATTAATTATCATAAGCAGCAATGATATCAAAATTAGGAAGAGCAAATGATAGAAATTTACATGTAAAATTTCCTGATACTCCACCATTCTTTTCATTTTTTTGAATTCTCAGTTCTTATCCTACAAAAATCAGGATTAGTTGAATTTGATATACTCCTGATAAAAAGGCTGCTTGTACAAGTAATGAGGACCCAGGATAGAATTACAAACATGATTTATAATTATAGAAAATATAACCATTTAAATGATCAAAATAAACTTTATTTTGCTAACTTCAATGCACTTTCACTGAAATAGAAGTATTCATTTATCTGAGCATTTCCCTGGCATAGGGCTGTTAGTATGTCGTTTATATAAATATTCTACTCCTCCTCCTCATCATCATCATCATCAATAAAAACAGCTACTGGGTGCTCAATGAATATGTGGTAAAAATATTTTAAAGAAGACCTTTTTTCATTTAAAAAATGTAAACAGGACAACCCCCTCAGATTCCCTCCCTCTGTGGGAGCTTTTCTGTTCTCTTAAAAAATCCTGCTTTCAAAAAAAAAAAAGGTAAACAGAATCATTTTTTCACTCAAAATTTCACTGAGACTTATCAGCAAAATAAATCATAAAATTTTAGGTAAAGCAATTTTCTCTCTGCAAAGCAATTTTCTATCAGTCTGTTCCAACTCTTACTTGGTATTACAATTAGAAGTATCAATGAAATAGCAGAATAGTAGTAACCTGGCAAAAAGAAGACATGCCCACTTAAATTTTATACCTGGAACTGTTTTATTGAACATAATTACAAAAGTATTTTGAAAATATCTTGAAGTTTTCAAGATACAGTTGTAATTGCATAAAGCACAAATCCTACCAATTCAGTTCATTTCTTTAAATTTGTAGCTTAAGAATATTGACCAAAAATAGGTTTTTAGACCATTTATGGATAGAAATTGAGTGCACATGGATTACATGTGGCCAATTGAGGTAGTGGGATGACATAAACCTTTGCTGCATCTGACTGGCATAACTTAATTGCTTTAGAAGTGTCAGAGTAGCCGGGCTCGGTGGCTCAGCCTGTAATCCCGCGCCTTTGGGAGGCTGAGGTGAGCGGATTGCCTGAGCTCGCAGGTTCGAGACCCGCCTGGGCAGCGAGACCTCATCTCTACAGTAAATCAAAAAATCAGCTGGGCGTGGTAGCGCATGCCTGTAATTCCAGCTACTTGGAAGGCTGAGGCGGAAGGATCGCCGGAGCCCAGTAGGTCGAGGCTGTGGTGGCCAGGAGCGGCCACTGCACTCCACTCTGGGTGACAGAGTGAGACTCCAACTCAAAAGAAAAAAAAAGTGTCAGAGTCTAGTGCTCTGGGATTTATCCTAGGTAGAAGCAATTTTGCCTTTATATTTAAAATCATCAAAAGTATTACTCCACATGATTATGTGTTTATGACAGTTTATGTGGTTGTTTTCTGTCAGTTTTTCCCCCAATAGTATGCCATCCACTGATGACCATTGCTTGGGTCTTTGTAGTAGTTATCTCATTAGAAGTTTCAATGCAATATATTTCTAATTCTATCATTTGTTTCTCATTTATTTTCTTGAAATATTCTACATAGAACAAATGCATTTCATTTATCAGAGTGATTGTTAGCCTAAAATACTAATCCTGATAAGGCAAAATTGATGTTTATAATCTATTCATTTTGTTATAAACATTTAGTGAAATAGTTCCCCTCCAATTGGGTTGTTCCTTTCCTTTGTTTCCTCATCCCCTTCAATTTCTTGTATCCTTTTTAAAAATTGATACACTCAATTTTATAATGTAGTTGATATGTTTTAATCAATTTCAATCTTTTTTTCAGTATTCTAAGTTTCTTTATTTAGGCTGGTATAAACTCTTTATACTAGTTCTCTTCTTTTGAACTGACTCCATTAATCTTTTGTATCGTTCTTGTTTTCTTAAAAAATGAGATGTTCCAAGCTCACCTTATGTTTGTGTATGTGCATGTATGCACGCATACGTGTGTGTAAACAAATATTTATTCTATGCAAGCATTTATTCATTCAGTGTTGAATTATTATAATGAATGGAATGGTCAAGATTGTTTCTTTATTCATTTAATAGATCACAAGTTCTCAACCTATGGTAAATCATTGTATTTACTTCAAGTAAATCCTGTAAATGAGATTTTAAAAAATGGCATCTTGCGTTGGAGAATAAGACATGAAGATGCAATAATACAACTTCCAGGTTCCACTCTAACATGTGACAAGCTTGCAAATCATCACTTGTATCCTCATAATAAGAAAAAGTCTGAACAAGCAAAAAAAAACAAAAGACTTTTCTTAGATCTGTCAGAGAATTGAGGTCGCAGGACAATGTCTCAGAACTGGAGAAGCAGGTAAGTATCTCAAGAACAGACAAACTTATCAGAAGCAAACGTCATTGGAACACTTAATCAGTAACTTTTAAGAATTCTAAATGATCTGTATGTACCAGCTTAAAAGTTAAACTCTTCCCAAGATGTCCAGTCTAGGGAGACTCTTGCACTCTCCTAGGTTTTTACATCTAGGATCCCTATCAGATTCTCAAGTGAAGATGTGAGAAAAAACCCTCATGTTCAGAGGGAGGAAAAAGTAACAATGCTGTAAAAAGTCCAGAATATTGTCTACACCAAAGGCTCACCAAGTAAGGTAAAATATTCCATCAGAGCCTAATGACTTCAGGTATGAAGAAAGGTAAGTTGGTCAACTCCAGTTGCTGTTAGGCTTTTAACATCCAAGGGAGAGAGGAGGAATCTGATAAATATTTATGGAGGTCACAACCCAGGGGGACACAACCATTAAGGTAGTCTGCACAATGATAATTGATGACAGCTAAAAGCACTGCAAGACTCAAATTGTATTTAAGAAGAAGAAATCTGCCGGGTTCGGTGGCTCAGCCTGTAATCCCAACACTTTGGGAGGCTGAGGTGAGTGGATTGCCCGCGAGTTTGAGACCAACCTGGGCAACTTGGCAAATCCTTGTCTCTACAATAACTAGAAAATTAGCCAGGAGTGGTAGCACATGCCTGTCATTCCAGCTACTTGGAAGGCTGAGGCGGAAGGATCACTGGAGCCCAGTGGGTTGACAGTGGGGTGGCCGTGAGTGTGCCACTGTACTCCATCCTGGGCAACAGAGTGAGACTCCAATTCAAAAAGAAGGAGGAGCAGGAGAAGAAGAAGAAAGGAAACGAAATCCAAAGGGAAACCCAAAGATGACAGGGAGGACAAAAACAAGGACAATAGAGAAAATGAAGCCTCTGACACATCCAGATACAGCTAACAGTAAACACAGCATGACTCCTAGCTCAAAAGATGTAACACCTCACATTAAAGGCATAGCTACTTCAGTTCATATTACTCAATACATGTCTCATTTCCAAAAAATTAGCATAATAAAAATGAAAAAAACTACAATCTGAAGAGTGTGCAAGCAACAGAACTGTACTCTGACATGGCAGATATTTTGGAACTACCAGACTGGGAATGCGAAACAGCTGTGATTAATATTTTAGGGGCTTTAATAGAAAAAGTAGACAACATGTAAGAACTTATGGGTAATGTTTGCAGAGATGGGAGCTAACAAAAACCAAAAGAAAATGCTAATATATATATATATGTATATATATATCAACAGGAATGGAATATGACTTCATCAGTAGACTAGACATATCCAAGGAAAGAATCAATGAGTTTGAAGATATCTGAATAAAATTTCCCAAACTCAAATGCAAATAAGAAAAAAAAAATGGGAAAAAAACCCAGAATATCTAAAAAGTGTGAGACAATTACAAATGGAACAAAATATATATAATGGGGATACCAGAAAATGAAGCAAGAGAGAAAGAAGCAGAAGAAATATTGATTTAAAGTATATGGAGTTTTCCGAAATTAATAACAGACACCAAACAAAAAATAGACTGAAATTACTAAAAGTAGTTAGAGCATAAAACACCTTACCCATAGAGGAATAAAGATAAGAGTATGTCAGACTTATTGATAGAAACCATAAAAGCAGAAGAGACTAGAGTAAAATATTCAATGTATTGAATGAAAAAATCTACCAACCCAGAATTTTATATTAATTGAAATTATCCTTCAAAGTTAATGTAAAGACTTTCTCAGATAAACTAAAACTAAGATGATTTGTTGCCAATGGAACAAATAAATATTAAATAAATGCCTTTGAAATAAATATTAAAACAAGTTCTGAGACCAGGTGTAGTGACTCATGCCTATAATCCTAGCACTTTGGGAGGCTGAGGTGGGCTTATTGCTTGAGTCCAGGAGTTCGAGACCAGTTTGGGCAACATAAAAATGCTAAACCTTGTCTCTACAAAAAATAAAAATAAAAGTTAGCTAGGTATGGTGGTGCTCACTTGTAGTCCCAACTACTACGTATACTGAGGTGGAAGGATCACCTGAGTATAGAAGGTCAAGTCTGCTGTGAGCCATGATTGTCATGATCATACCACTGCTCCCCAGCCTGGGCAACAGAGTGAGACCCCCAACTCAAAAAAAAAAAAAGGTTCTGAGAGAAGAAAAATGATGTAAGTCAGAAACTAGGCTGCATATAAAGAAAGGGAGAGTGCCCGAGAAGAAATAAATAAAAGTAAAAGTAAAATAAATATCTTTATTTTTCTTATTTTTATCCAATCTAATAGAAAATGGTTTGTTCAAAGTGATGACTGCAACAGCGTGTTGAATAGAATAGCATATGGACAAGTGAAATGAATGACAGCACTATTTTAAGGGATGGAACTGAGGACTTGAAATACTTGTTCATAAGGTACTTGTACTACCAGTTTTTTATAATTTATTTTTCTAATAAAGTTGTAGTTAAAACAAATAGGCCAAATATACATTCAAAAAATAAAAGCAGACAGTCTCTAAATTAAGAAAACTTGAGGAATATCTATAAATCCTAAATCTGAAGTTGACATGTAGGTCTTAGCCAAATGCAGACTACTGGAGTCTTTCTTTCAGTCCATATGTGAATTATTATTATTTTAAATGTTTACCACACAAGAATCAGTAAAACCCAAACACCCAACCACTCAAACCTTGTTGCTTCCTTAACTGCTATATAATTAATCAGTGAATTAAAGCTGAATACCGTATATTCTTTTATTTAGTTATTTAAACTTAATCTCTTAAAAGTCCATTGTGAAAACAGAGCTTATCAAGGTTCACTGACAAAAACACAAAAGGAGGTATGCATTATTCACCTTTGATTTTATTTTCTTTCTTTCTTTTTCACACTCTGTCACCCAGACTGGAGTGCAGTGGCCGCTCCCGGCCACCGCAGCCTCGACCTGCTGGGCTCCGGCGATCCTTTCACCTCAGCCTTCCGAGTAGCCAGAATTACAGGCATGCGCTACCATGCTCGACTGATTTTTTGATTTATTGTAGAGATGAGGTCTTGCCAAGTTGCCCGGGCGGGTCTCGAACCTGTGGGCTCAGGCAATCCACTCACCTCCGCCCCCCAAAGCACGGGATTACAGGCTGAGCCACCGAGCCCGGTTGATTCTATCTATTTTCAATTGCATGGTATGAACTCTACAACTCAAAATTAGAGACAGTGAAACCACATGTGATTTATGATCCTGTGAATTCTTAACTAAACACGCAAATACACAAAATGCATAAAGACTGCAGCCATGGATGACGTCTGTTATTATTTAATAAATAGATGAAACTTTGTAATCAAAAGTTAAGATATAAAAAATATAGAGAAATTGTTCTTAGGTTACTTGATAAAACATGCTGATATAGCCAGCTGTCAATGGGATGGCATTGTAAGATTCTGAAGGATAGGAATTGTGTCAGTAAAGTCTCATCCATCTCTCTCTTAGCTTTACATAGTGTTCAATATAGCATGGGTACTCAGACATTAAGCAGTCTCTTTATCTTGCCATCATAAATATTTGCTACTGAAGAAAAAGTTGATTTTTTAAAACTGTTTAGAATTGTGGCTTTGCAACTGCAGTATCAAGTCATAGGTTTGGTTGCAGGCAGAATGACTGAAAAATTTGAGTTGTTTTCAGAATCAATTCCAGTTGCTAAGGTCAAGCAATCATGAGGGACCTTGGACTGCTTGGTAAGGTAGACAGAATAACTAATTTGACCACACAATAATCTGTGTTTTAGATAAGGTGCCTAGGCCATAGTTTAAGTCCAGCCCTTAACTGCTTAACCCAAAACTAATATAGTATAATATGGAAACAGCAACAACAAAAAACACCATTAGCTCTTTAAAAATATCAGCAATTCATAACAATGTTGAAGACTCATAACTAGAAGTGGATTCCCTGGAAGGTAAATTGCTATTCAGCATTGGATAACCCACTCCTAGACCAGGGGGTATCGGGCAGTAGCCCAGAACTATGGTTGGGCCCTGGATGCTACAAAGAGCAGTGTGGACAGCATGATATTGGAGTCAGCCCAAATAAACACACGAGATGTACTGAGATATGACTACCCAAAGTCACACAGCTGGTAAGTGGCTTCCTAGATTGCACAAATGAGTATATCTGTCCTCCACTATGATTTGCAGGATATTTCTGGCAGTGACGAAACTGAGAGTATGAACTAATAATGTAGGAATTTTTGTCAAAAAATTTTGTCAAAAAGATGTCAAGTCAAGAATTGTTCAGAAGGTGGATGAGAAAATAAGAATATACTGCATAGGGAAAAATATAGAATTCTGCTGTATAAAACTCTAAAATAGTAAAATACATAACTCTTTATGTGTATTTTCCAATCATATCTTTTATACATTCTTTTAAATGCTCCACTCGAAAGATCAAAATATAATCTTAGTTTATGAAGATCCAAATTTTTCCTTGAAACTCAAAATATACTTTCTTAATTCTATTTTAGGTTATTACATTTTATTTAGTACTTTGATTGCTAAATGTTTGCTATTTACATAATGTTATCTTGGTTAGCTGCCAAAATTGTGATTGATAAAATTACAGATAATTTTTTGTGACACATGATAGGATTATCCAGATGTGGAATCCATGAAGCAGCACATAATATGTTTAAAATACCAAACTGGAATTATTTTATGCATTTTTATTTTTAACAGGTAGTCACTTCTGTGTTTAAAATATTGGACACGTAAGTCAGAGAGACCTTTAATTAAATACAAACAACTTACTGAGTAACCTTGAGCAAGTTACTTACACTCTCCTTGCCTCAGTTTTTTCACTAACAGGAACTTCCATGTCACACGATGATGTGAGTTAGAAATGAATTAACCTAAAACTAATATAGTATAATATGGACACAACAACAACAACAAATGAGATACTTCAAGTAGTGCTAGGAACATGATATATACTCAATATGACCTTGGTCATGAAAACTGAACAGTTTTGAAATAGCTCTGTGGTTAAAAAAAATAGCTAGGAACATGGTATATACTCAATATGACCTTGGTCATGAACACTGATCACCAATTTTGAAATAGTTCTGTAGTTAAAAAAAAAGCTTGGAGATTGGTATGTATGCAATATGACCTTCATGAAAATGATCAACAATTTTGAAATAACTGGGTATGTATATGCATATACGTACACATTTATAATATTACAAATTAAAATATTGAAGTCTTAGCATTCCTTTTAAAAAGGTATTGAAATATATTTTGTGTACAAAAGTATATAAATTTTAAAGGCAAAATTTTAAAAAGAATAATAAAATAAACAGCCATACAAACATGAGTCATCTTAACAATAGCTGCAAACTCAAGTGCTGGGATAATCATTTCTATACCTTTCCTAGTAATGTTACCACCTGTGAACACCTTCCTGAAAATCAAAGTTTAATTTTGACTGTTTTTGAACTTACATAAATTGAAGTCATGGAAACCCAATACATCAGATACAAAATATTTTAGGCTTTGTGGGCAATATTTTCTCTGTCAATACTACTTATCATAGCCACAGTAGCAAAAAAGATTAAATAGACAATACTTGAATAAACATGACCATGTTCCAATAACTTTATAAAATTTTAATATATGTAGGGGGTACAAGTGCAGATTTTTGACATGCATGTATTGCATAGTGGTGTCCTCCAGACTTCTAGCACATCAAATGATTAATACACCAAGAACACGTGGGATTTATCCCAGGAATGCAAAGATGGTTCAATACACTGAAATCAATAAATGCGATACATCACATAAAAATAATTAAGGACACAAACCATTTGATCATCTCAATAAACGCAGGAAAAAAAAACACTTTAGAAAATTTAGCATCCTTTTATGATAAAAATTCTCAACAAACTAGGCATAACAGAAACATATCTCAAAATAAAAAAACCATGCATGGCAAATGAATAGCCAGCACCAAACTTAATGGGGAAAAGTTTAAAGCATTCCCTCTAAGAACTGTAACAGAATTGAGATACCCACTTTCACCATTCTTATTCAATATAGTAATAGGAGTCCTCATCAGAGCATTAAGAAAAGAGAAAAGTAAAAAGCATCCAAATTGAAAAAGAGGATGTCAAACTAACACTGTTGATGACATAATCTTACATCTAGAAAACTCTAAAGACTTCACAAAAACACTTAGATTTGATAAAGTAATTCAGTAAAATTTCAGAATACAAAATTATTGTACAGAAATAGTACCCTATACACAAATAACAGTCTAGACAAGGACCAAATCAAGAAAGCAATTCTATTTACAAAAGTTAAACAAAAAGAAATAGAAAGATAAAACCTAAGAATATATTATAGTTTTTCTTATAGTGAAAAATCTCTATAAGAAAAACTACAAGCCAGGCTCAGTGGCTCAGCCTGTAATCCCACACCTTGGGAGGCTGAGGTGAGTGAATTGCCTGAGCCCGCAGGTACGAGACCTGCCTGGGCAACTTGACGAGACCTCATCTCTACAATGAATCAAAAAAATTAGCCAGGTGTGGTAGCGTGTGCCTGTAGTTCCAGCTACTTGGAAGGCTGAGGCGGAAGGATCGCTGGAGCCCAGCAGGTCGAGGTTGCGGTGGCCGGGAGCGGCCACTGCACTCCAGTCTGGGCGACAGAGTGAGACTCCAACTAAAACAAACAAACAAACAAAACAAAAAAAGCAAACAAAAAAACTACAAAACATTGATGAAAAAATTCATAGATGACACAAACAAATGAAAAAACATCTCATGCTCATGGACTGAAATAATCAATATTGCTAAAATGACCTCACTTTCCAAAGTTATCTACAGATTCAATGTAATCTCCTTCAAATTGCCAAAATAATTTTTCACATAATTAGAAAAAGAAGTTTTTAATTTATATAGAACCAAAGAAAGAGTACAAATAACCAAAGAAATCCTAAACAAAAAGAACAGAACTAAAGGTATCACATTATCTGACTTCAAATTATACCACAAGACTATAGTTACCAGAAAACAGCATAGTACTGGTATAAAAATAGACCAATGGAATATAACAATGAGACAGAATTAGGAATTCAGAAATCAAATCACATACTTCCAACCAACTGATGTTTGACAAAGTCAACAAAAATATGCACTGGGGAAATGACATCCATTTTAATAAATGGTGCTGGAATAGCCATATACAGAAGAATGAAACTGAATCCATACCTTTCACCATATACAAAAGTTAATTCAAGATTAATTAAAAACCTAAATATAGTATCTGAAACTACTAAAATCCTAGAAGAAAACTTTAGAAAAACTCTTCCGGACATTGGCCTAGCCAAATAATTTATGACCAGACGCCGGAGACCAGCTCCAGCTGGGTTCAGGGTAACCCAAAGGTGGAGACGGCGTAGGTGATTGGGGGGAAGAAGAGAGAAAGAGAGAGAGAGAGAGAAAGAGACTGGACTCTGGTCTAGTGCAGAAGCGATGTGTGTTTTTGGGAATTACAATGGGTCTTTTATACACAAAGTCAGCTGTGGGAGGGGCATCCCCCACCCACCAGAAACCTTAATCCATGAAAACTTAATCAATGATTGCCTTTAAACCCTTTTCATATGATAATCTTAAAATCCCATGACAAAGGATAACCTAATCTGTGACTGATATATTCTATAAACCTTTTTCATCCTAAACTGATTGACTATAGAAGCTTAAGTATTTACTTTACAAATGAAAGTGGCCCATCCCAGAATGTTTGGAATGTGGCCCAGTCCAAAGTTCACAGTGGGCTACCTACAAGCAACCCAGCCGCATTCTTTCAACAAAATGGCTGTCTTCTAAAACTATATTCTACAATTTACACCTTCAATAAGTCCTAAGATCATGACCCAGAAGCCTATGACCAATACTAAGGCTCTTAAATGTGACATGAGTTTGAATTAAAAGTTGTGTGAAAGCCAAAACTGCAGTTTGCAGAAGAATGGGAGCAATGAGCTTCTAAAGTTAGCTCGTGTTCATCCCGGTCTCAGAGTTTTTATGTTTTGATCTCACAGGAGCTTAATCTGGTTAGTGCTGAGTAGAAAGGGGGAGGAAATGGGGTCAATAGCTCCCGAATGCATCCTAGTGGTCTCGGGGTCAACGGCCCTTCCTGATCCCTAACGCTCAGTGGGCCTCTGTGGCCGGCTCTCTACAACCAAGTTCTTAAAAGCAAATGCAACAAAAATAAAAATAGATAAATGGGACTTAATTAAACTAAAGTTTATATACAGCAAAATAAACAACAGAGTAAACAGAAACCTGCAGAAGGGGAAAATATTTACAAACTATGCATTTGATAAATGGATAATATCTAGAATCTGCAAAGAGTTCAAACACCTCAACAAGAAAAAACAAATAACCACCTTAAAAAGTAGGCAAAGGATATGAACAAGTATTTTTCAAAGGAAGACACAGAAGCAGCCAACGAACATGAAAATATGGTCAATATCACCAATCTTCAGAGCAACACAAATTAAAACTATAGTGAGATATCATCTTACACCAATCAAAATGGTTCTCATTAAAAAGTCAACAAGTAACAAATGTTGGCAAGGTTGGAGAGAAGGCAGTACTTATGCACTGTTGGTGGGAATATAAATTAATACAACCTCTATGAAAAACAGTATGGAGATTTCTCAAAGAACTAACAATAGAACTTCCATTAAATCCAGGAATCTCACTACTGTGTATATAACCAAAATAAAATAATTCATTATATACATGACATTTTATATTAATATATTTAATACATATAGCAGTAATTCTTTATTATAACAAAGAAATGGTTGGCTGATTTTGGCCTACTGGTGGTGTAAGCCCTTTGTTCTTTATCATTCACTCTTCGTTGGTATGGTTAATTCTTTCTTTTTCTTTCTTTCTTTCTTTCTTTCTTTCTTTCTTTCTTTCTTTCTTTCTTTCTTTCCCTCCTTCCTTCCTTTCATTCTTTTTCTTTCTTTCTTTCTTTCTTTCTTTCTTTCTTTCTTTCTTTCTTTCTTTCCCTCCTTCCTTCCTTTCTTTCTTTTTCTTTCTTTCTTTCTTTCTTTCTTTCTTTCTTTCTTTCTTTCTTTCTTTTTTCTTTCTTTTTGAGTCAGAGTCTCATTACGTTGCCTAGGCTTGAGTCCAGCGGCATGATCAGGGCTCACAACAGTCTTCACTGCCTAAGATGAGACAATCCTTCCACCTTAGTCTCCCCAGAAGCTGGGACTACAAGCACATGCCTCCAAGCCCAGCTAAGTTTTTTTATTTTTATTTTAGAGACAAGGTTTCACTATATTGTCCAGGCTCTTCTTGAACTCTTGGCTCAAGCAATCCTTCTGTCTTGGCCTCCCAAAGTGCTGAGATCACTTTGAGTCACTGTGGCCAAACCTAATAATTTTTTATATAAATATATTGCAGTTTATTCAACTTTTTCAATATTTCTTGAGTACTGGAATGATATGCTTATATTTCACTGTAAGTATAATAAACTTATATTTCACTGTAAATAAATTGCACTATAATTTTTTAAATCTAATATTTTATTCTATGAAATAACTTTGCAATACAAAATAGAAGTTTTGTCTTTATAAATGGAAAGTTATTTTTAATTCATTGTCAAAGCACAGTTTTTTTAGTGTTTGCAGAACTCAAAATCCTCAAAATTCAAAACCTCCTTCTCCCCATGATCATTTGAAGAATAGTGCCTTGATGTTTAAAATTTAAATTTCTTAATAATTAATGAACAAGAATGAGTATGGTTTCTGATTTGAACATAAACACACAGTGGAGAGATGCACTCTGTTCCCTGGCCCATTGCACCTCTGTCTACATATTCTAACTCTTTGTAAATGTAGGGAGATGTTGTCAGCGCAGACCAACCAATGTGACAAGAGATGACCACAACTGTTGTTAACCTGACATTAGGAGGTTTGCTTCCAAGAGAATAAGAATTAGTAAGAATAAAATGGCTAAGCTGGAAGGGAGTCTATTATTTTTATGCTCAGGAAATGCCCCATAACTGATTTCTATAAGGGATGATTCCCCTACACAATCTTTGGACAAAATCTCTACCCCTGCATGGGAAATAAGCATGACTTCCTCTCTATCTCTAGAGAAAGTAAACTTATTGAAGCACTATTTACAATAGCAAAATCATGGAACCAACTGTGCTGCCCATTGAAACTGGACTGGATAAAAAAATGTGTTATATATACACAATGGAATATCATGTAGCCATAAAGAAGAACAAAATTCTGGACTTCGTAGAAACTTAGATGGATTTAGAGTGTATAATACTCAGTGATCTATCACAGAAAAAAAGAACTGAGTACCATATATTCTCACTCATAAGTGGTCCCTGAACATTGACCACAGTACTATAAGAAAGGGATTGACAGTAGCTGGAAACTGCTGGAGGTAGGGGGTGGGGTGGGGGGGTAGCACACAAGATTAATAAGAGTACCTTATTTCAAACCAGGTAAAGTGGAGACCAAAGTTAGGCCCAAACTTTACCTCTACAATGACCACTTGGATACCTAATCCTAAATTGTAACCCACATCTTTAAAAGGAAGGAAGGAAGGAAGGAAGGAAGGAAGGAAGGGAGGGAAGGAGGGAGGGAGGGAGGGTTATATTAGAGCTCAGCTGGGAAGATGAGGGGAAGGAGCTCACATTCATGGTCAAGGGTGCTGTGACAGGCATCCACACATTTATTAAACAATGTACAATAGTGCTTCATAGCAATGCCGTTTATTAACCCCAAATACCCATCAGTATTTGAACAAATACACTGTGTTGTATTCAAAATGGAGTACCATGTGGCAGCAAGAATGAACAAAGTCCAAAATGACACAATAGGAATGAATCTCACAAACCATGACAATACACACTGTTTGAGCCCATTGATATAAAGTTCAAAAGTAGGCTAAATTAATCCACGTTGCAGGAAAATAGATCAGTGTTTATCCTTGTGGGATGCTGTGAATGGATGAGTGGAGGAAGGACTTTGGGGTGCTCACAGTGTTCTGTTTCTTGATCTGGGTACTATTATAAGAGGTGTTCAATTAGCTGTGCACTTATTATGTATGCACCTTTCCCTATGTAAGTTATACTTTGATCAAAGTAAGAGAAAAATACACTATAACTTTTTAAAATGCAAAACCGGTAATAAACAACATTAGCAGTAAAAAAAAAACTTAAGAAAAGATTGTAATATTTTATTGAATGATATTTTAAAAACGCAAAGAAGTCGATAGTCAGATATTTAAATAGAAACACCCATTTTAGTTAAGACACATTTGCCCGAAATTGATCCATTAATTCAAAGCATTTCCAATACCAACTGAGATTTTTCTTTTTTCTTTAATAAAGTTAGACAAACTGATTTTAAGATTTCCAACGGAGCCAGGCTCGGTGGCTCAGCCTGTAATTCCGTGCCTTTGGGAGGCTGAGGTGAGTGAATTGCCTGAGCCCGCGGGTTCGAGACCCGCCTGGGCAACTTGGCGAGACCTCATCTCTACATAAATCAAAAAATCAGCCGGGGTGGTAGCGCATGCCTGTAATTCCAGCTATTTGGAAGGCTGAGGCGGAAGGATCGCCGGAGCCCAGCAGGTCGAGGCTGCGGTGGCCGGGAGCGGCCACTGCACTCCAGTCTGGGCGACAGAGTGAGACTCCAACTCAAAAAAAAAAAAAAGAGAGATTTCCAAAGGATATCAAAAGTCAAGAATCAAGAGACTCCCGGAAAAGAAGTAGGATGAAGGGATGTCTATCAGACAGGAAGACTTTTAACTAAGACTAAATAATTAAGCCAGAGCTTTGTTGGCCTTTACCTGGTGTCTTTTGATGAGCAGAAACTTAAAATCCTGTTGTATTTATTTATTTATTTATCTATCTTATTGTTAATGCTTTCTGTGTTTCATCTACTACCTAGCTTTCCTATCATACAGCTGTGAAGTTATTCTGTTTTTTTCTGGTAGCTTTATAGTTTTATCTCTGAAATATAGGCCCATTACTCATTTCAAATACATTTTTGTATATGGTGTTTGGTAGGGTTCAATGTTCACTTTTGCATGCTTTCAGCAGTAGTTTTGTTTTTGTTTTCGTTTTTTTCCTCGTCCCTCAGCAATAATTGTTACAAAGACTCTTTTCCCTATTGAAATGCTTTGGCAGCTTTGTAAAAAATTAACTGATTTTGTAATTTTAAGACTATTTCTGGATTTTCATTCTATTGATTATTTTTATCTATTGAAAAACAAATACATTAATTTATTGAGCTTATTTGTATGTTTCATACATTATTGAGCTTATTTGTATGTTTCTTCCTATTAAATTTACTAAATAATTGTTACCTTATGTAAAAATGCATATTTTTTTATGTAATGATGTAATACCCAACATTGTTGCTAACCTATTTTAGCAATTCAAATTTTTTATTGATAGAATCTTCTGAGTTTCTATGTAGGCAATTTATTATACAACTATAGTAATAGTTTTGCTTCTTACTTTCCAAATTGTAAAAACTCTAATTTTCTTTTTTTATTTTTAAAGCTAGTAATTCTAATAATGTGAATAGTTTTAATGACAGTGAGCCTCTCTTGATTCTAATTCTAAAGATGTTGCTTCAAATATTTCACCTTAAGGATAGATATTTGCTAGATATGTCTTTTTAGCAGAATAAAGATGCTCTCTTTAGTTAGTACTTTAAAAGTTTAAATCATGAATATATGTTAGGAATGCCAGCAAAAATGCTGGGGTATGGATCACTCAAAACTTCCTCCTTCATAAAAGCAATGAGATAAGTAGTGAAATTGTAAAAATCGAATTTTTTTTAAGAATGTTGGAAATTAAAGAAAGGCTTGCAACAACTTAGTGTACATATATTCAAGATAAATGATTGGAACTTGATAAAAATAGAGAATTTTGTAGCATTTTAACTTGTCCTAGTCCTATCTCCCATTCTCCAGTTCTGTAGTAGATTTGAAAAATAATATCCATGGGAGAGATCCAAACTGGGTTGGGGCCAAAATTATTATTTTGCTAATCTGACAGTTCCTTGGATGGTACCACCTGCAACTTTGTCCACCTGACTCAGAGCTTCTCCTGCAGAGGACATTTGTTGAAACCAATTACAGGAAAGTGTTTAAGTTCATGACTGTTGCTTGAGGTGGTGGATAACAAGTATGCAAACAAAAAGTTTAAGCAGATAAATTGAAAAATAAGATATTCATATATCCTGGTTCATAATATGATGAGTGATCCTCTATCATATACTGTATATTGTGCGTATTATGTTGCAAAAGTTTTAGCATATTTATCTCCAAAATATTTTTGTTGCTAGAAGAACTAAGAGGACTGGGTAGTCTATTTTGCACTAGCACATCAAGATTTATTTATTAACATTGAAACCATTTTTGTATTCTTTAAATAAACCTAATTTAATAATGTTATATTCATATTTTTTACATAGCTAAATTTTATTTGCTAATTTTTTTCTTAGGATTTTTAATCTCTCTTCATAATCATGTCTGCCTTGTTATTTTTCTATTTATGTCTTTACTTGATTTTAATAACAGGTTTATCCCAGCATCATAAAATTACCCAAAGAATATATGCTGATTCCATAGAATAATGTGAAAGAGTTTAAACTGATCTTCTCTTTGGATGTTTGATAGGTCTAACCTGTAAAAGCAAATAAGTATTTATATAAACACAAACATTCTCAAAAAAATACTAGCAAACAATTCTAAATTGATTGAAAAGTATTATAGTGCGTGACCAAGTAGGATTTTTTTCCAGAAATATAAGGCTTTTTTTTTTTTTTGAGATGGAGTCTCAGTCCGTCGCCCAGGCTGGAGTGCAGTGGCACACTCACGGTAATCCCAGTGTTGACCTGCTGGGCTCAGGTAATCCTTCTGCCTCAGCCTTTCAAGCAACTGGAACTATAGACGCACGCTAGCACACCAGGTTAGTTTTTTGATTATTGTAGAGATGAGGTCTCTGCAAATTGCCCAGGCTGTTCTCGAACCCATGGGCTCAAGCAATCCCCTTACCTCAGCCTCCCAAAGTGCTGGGATTACATGCTTGAGGCACTCTGCCTGGCCATAAGGCTGGCTTAATACCAAAAGCCAATTAACATAGTATGTCATATTAATAAAATAAATAAGAAAAACTGCATGCTCATAAGAATTGATGCAGAAAAAATTAATAAAATCAGATTCTCTTTCATAATAAAAAAAACCTCAACACATTAAAAATAAAAGAGAATTTTCTCAAATTAATAAAGGCTATCTAAGGAAAAAAAAACATGATCGACATTAAATTTAATGGTGAAAGACTAAAAGCTTTTCCCCTAAAATCAGAACAGGACAAGTATGCCCACTCTCACCACTTCTATTCAATTTTGTTGGAGGATTTAATCAGAAAAATTCGGTAAGAAAATGAAATAAAATGCATCCAAATTGGAAAGAAAAAAGCACAACTTTCTTTACTTACAGATGATCATATATATATATATGTGTAGGAAAAAAGAATCCACTGAAAAACTTTTGATAATTTATAAACAATTTTAGCAAAGTTTCAGGACACATGATTAATATATAAAAAACAATTGTAGCCGGCCTTGGTGGCTCAACCTGCAATCCCTCGCCTTTGGGAGGCTGAGGTGAATGGATTGCCTGAGCCCGTGGGTTCCAGACCCACCTGGGCAGCAAGACCTCATCTCTACAGTAAATCAAAAAATCAGCCGCGCATGGTAGCACATGCCTGTAATTCCGGCTACTCAGAAGGCTGAGGTGGAAGGATTGCCAGAGCCCAGCAGGTCGAGGCTACGCCACTGCACTCCAGTCTGGGCGACAGAGTGAGACTCCAACTCAAAAAAAAAAAAAAAATCAATTGTATCTCTGTGTACTATCAATGAGCAATTTAGAAAGGAATTTTAAATACTGCAAGTATGGCAATTCCATTTAAAATAGTATCAAAAAGAATTATATACATAATATAAACTTGACAAAAAAATAATTGTAAGACTTTTACAATGAAAATTAAAAATAAACTGAGAGGAGACCCAAGAAAAACCAGAATTATTTTTGTGAGGGCAAAATAATAATTCCAGCCAAGTTAAGTATTCCAGTAACTCATCAGCATCAGTGTACCAGCTAGCGTTGTTATAAGAGGCTGTGTTCAGCTTAACTGAATTTTTTGGAGATTCCTTCAATATGTTTGCCTATTTTGTGATGGGTGATCTCAAGCACACTTGACCTATCCATCCAATCTTGTCCTGAGTGACTTTTTTGTGTTTCCCTGGATGAAAAAAAGTCCGCAAAGGGAAACGTTTGCCTATGTGAAAGAGGTGAAAAAAAAAAAAAAGGCAGAAGCACTAAAGGACATGAAAATTGTCAAGTTCACAAACTGTTTTGAGCAGTGGAAAAAGTGTCTAAAGAGTGCATTGCATCAAACGGAGAGTACTTGAAAGGTGACTGAAGTTTAAGGATGTAACAATAAATACAGAATTTGTTATAAATAAATTCAGCCGGGCTCAGTGGCTCAGCCTGTAATCCAGCACTTTGGGAGGCTGAGGTGAGTGGATTGCCTGAATCTGCGGGTTCGAGACCCACCTGGGTAACTTAGCGAGACCTCATCTCTACAATAAATCAAAAAATCAGCCAGTCAGTATGGCAGAGTGAGACTCCAATTCAAAAAAATAAAAAAAATAAATTCAGGATTTTGGTGGCCCCTTCATACTGAAATAAATTAAATAACATCTAAGTAATTTGTAAATCATCTCATGTTCATGGATAAGAAGGCTTATATTGTTCAGATGGTAACACTCCCCAACTTGAGTAATAAATTTTAATATTCTTATATTAGTCTCTCTTAACATTTCAACACAATCATCTTAAATGATAACATAATCCAAACTGTTACTTACTTCTCAAAAAATGTGGGCACCTTAGGACTGTATAATTCTGATCACCTCCTATCACCCTATATTCCCTTTCCATTTAGAATTTTGACTTTCTCTTGATTCCAACCAACCTAATTTTATGTCTTTAGTGTTGTTTTATATAGTTCATGTTCTATAGGCTCACAGACCTTTTTATCATCCTTTTTTACTAATCACTGTATGTCAGACTTCCTTTTAGGGATATATTTATCTCTCTGAAGTAGAATTTTAGAAATTCCTTGGTAGTAAATGTAGTTTTGTTATATGTGAACTGCATTTATTTAATTTTAATCTTGAAAGTGATATTACAGTATAGTGTGTTCCAACGTGCCTTGGAAAGGAATTGTCTTTCAGTCTTGTTTCATTTAAAATTTTACTGTCTGCCTAAATATTATTATTTGTAAATCTTAAAAGTTTCTCTGTGTCATTAGTGCCATAATTTCACCAAGATCAACATCTTTCTCCTTTCCTTTCATTATCCTTTCTCCCCCCTTTCTTTTTTCTTTTCTTTTTCTTCAGCTCCTCTTCACATTTATTTGAAAGACATTCTTCAGATACCAGAAGCAAAACCTCCATTTCTCAACCAACTGATCTTTGACAAAGCCTGCACCAACAAATACTGGGGAGAGAAGAACCTATTCAGTAAATGGTGCTGGGAAGACTGATCACATGCCGAAGATTGAAGTAGGTCCCCTACATATCACCATGCACAAAAATTAACTCTAAATGGATCAAAGACTTAAATGTAAAACCTCAAACTATAAGAATCTTAGAAAATGCAGGAGGCACCATTATGGAAATTGGAACTGGCAACCAATTCCTCATCAGAACCCTGTGTCCATACCATAAGAAATAAGGTAGACAAATGGGACCTTATCAAACTGGCGAGCTTCTGCAAAGCAAAAGAAGCCATCAAGAGAGCCAGGAGACAACCCGCAGAATGGGAAAAAATATTTGCCAACTGTACATCTGACAAAGGCCTAACATCCAGGATCTACCAGGAACTCAAACGCACCAAAACAAACAAACAAGCAGTTCATTAAAAAGTAGACAGAAGACATGAAAAGACACTTCTCAAAAGAAGATATACGGGCAGCCAACAGACACATGAAAAGTGCTCAGCCTCACTCATCATCAGAGAAATGCAAATCAAAACCACAGTGAGAAACCACCTAACCCCAGTAAGAATGGCCATCATTAATAAAACAAACAACAACAGATACTGGAGAGGATGCAGAGAAAAAGGAACACTTCTACACTGCTGTTGGGAATGCAAACTAGTGCAACAATTTGGAAGACAGTGTGGTGATTTCTGTTAGAACTAGGAATTGACCTTCTATATGACCCAGCAAGCTCCTTATTGGAAATATACCCAGAGGAACTCAAATCATTCCACAAAAAAGATACCTGTACAAGCATGTTTGTTGCAGCTCTGTTCACAATAGCAAAAACATGGAACCAACCATGCTGCCCATCAAAGCTGGACTGGATAAAAAAAAGTAGCACATGTACACAGTGGAATATTGTGCAGCCATAAAGAAGGACAAACATATGGACTTTGCAGCAACTTGGATGGATTTAGAGTCTTCATACTCAGTGATCTATCACAGAAACAAAGAACGGAGTACCATATGTTCTTACTCATAAGCGGACCTTGAACAATTATCATAATACTATAAGAAAGGGATTGGCAGTAGTGGGAAACTGCCAGGGTAGAGGGGTGGGATTGGCAGTTAAGGGAAACTGCCAGGGGATGGAGGGGACACTTCATCAACAAGGGAACCTGCATAATGAACATTTGTATACCTAACCCTGAATTGTACCCCACAGCTTTAAAAAAATAAAAAAGAATTCAAAACACCAAACCGTCAAAAAGAAAGACATTCTCCAACATTTCAACTGAAGATTGTGAGCAAAGTTAAAAAATGTATAACATACGGTGACCATTTAGCAAGTTTTTAAAAATCTTGGTTGTTATTGATCACATTATGAATATTCCATCAGACTTCCATTACACTACTTTCTCCATGTTCTTTCATGTTTATAATCATATTTATCTTTTTATCTGACACTGCCTCTCCAGTGTACACCTTAAATTTTAGGATTCTCTGGGATTTTATTATTGTTTTTCTTATTTTTCAATCTTTTGCTCAAAGAATATTTTTTCCGTGCATTCACTTATTATTTGCTATATCCACTTACATCCTATTTTTCAAATGAAATACAAATATTCAATTAAGTTCTAGAGCTTTTTAGGTCTAATGAATCAGTTCTGAAGGGTATTCCACATAGTGTCTATCAGAGAGTTCTTGAGAGAATTGAGTCCCTGTTTTTCAGAGTGGTCACCAGAGTCTACCACATGCTTTACTGGTTCTCCTGTCTTCCCAGTCACGTCTCCTTATTCCTTTGCAAAGTTCCCTGAAATCATATCCTAAATAAACTATTTTCACACACATTCTTGTCTCAGTTATTTCAGGGGGAAGCTAAAACTGAGATAAGTATGTTATATATTTATTGAATGAATGAATCAATAACCAAATGAAGAAGTTCAAGCATTTTAAAAATTGTATTGCCAACACTTGACAGTGTGGACTTAAACTACCTTGTTGGTTTCTCATTCATGATTGCATCATATATAACCACACTGAATGAACGGTTCCACTTATGTCCTTTCATGACCCAAATTTTGTTAAAAATTGTCTGACTTGCATTTGCCTCCTAGAAAATGCATTTGTGTCTTGAAAAACCTAGATCAAATGTTATAGTCAATGCTTATGTGCTGCTATATTCATCATGAGTTTTTAATAAATATTTTGAAAGATAAGAGAAACTTTTTGTTGAAGCCTTAGTCGACTTCTTTATAAAGAGCCATATCAAATGAGGACAGCTTGAGGAAATTGTGTATTCTGAGTTCAGTTTAGCTAGACTATATGATACTTTTATAGGAAAAATCAGAATTGAAGATACAAAGGTGTTTTGAGATAAGCTTTTAAATGTAAAGATTATTTGTATATTTAATTTCACATAATATTTTTAGTATAGTTAATTTCAAAGAAGAACCGTGGTTTTTATTCCCAACCAGATAGCTTTGAAACCGAGGGGCTAATCTGAGTAAACCTGCTAAACTTAACCTGCCCTGCATGCTTTTGATTACTTGCTTTTTGTTATTATTATTACAATTTTTTTGCCCATGTAACTGAAAGCCATGATGCTGAGTGCTATAACTTAACCTACACTGACTTTCTTATTGAAAACATTATATGCCACCATGGTTGCAGTCCCTTAATTTGTTTTTCAGGAACTTGGGGCAGCTCCTGTCCAGTTTAAACTGGTTGAGATCACTGATCCTTCAAGTGGGCTTGTGCAAATGCCCAACAGGTGGCCATTAGGTCTCACAAGGACAAAAACTTTATCCTCAGATCATGCTTACGCTGTCGTTTTCTGAATATGTATTCTATAAAGAGCCATGAATCCTGACTATGCTTGTACACAATCAATACAGATCACTGATTATTTTTCTTCACTGTCAATCACCTTCCCCTGTGCCTTAAACCACCCTACTACTCTAACCCATAAATATCCCTAAGCCTTTTCTTTGGGGAGGTAGACTTGAGAGCTGTTCTCACGCCTCCTTGCTGGGCTGCCTTGTGAATAATCCTTTTCCCTTTTGGAAAATTTATAGTCACAGTGATTGGTTTTTGGCATATGGGCAGAGGAAGCTGGTCGAAATCAGTTTTTGTTAATTCAAAAATTAATACAAGTCAGTGTCAAAATATTGAACTAATACATGCGAGTCAAACATAAAAGTGATGCCTTCTCTACTCCACCTATTCTCTTAATCCTGTCTAGCCCTCCTCTCCACAGGTAACCACCATTGAGTTCTCATTTAGAAAATAAATATGTACGCCCAACTCCATACATCTATTTATATATTATTTTGTATTTTCCTCCCCAAAGGATTAGATTCTATGTTCATGGACTTTGCTTTTCCCCTTAACTTTAATATCTTAAATACCTTTTTATATCAATACATATAACTCTACCCCATTATTTTTTGTGATTAATATTATTCCATTTTATGGATATGCTATAATTTATTTTTAAAACCCTTTACTAATGGATACAGTTATGCCTTTAAAAAATGTTATTACAAAACGTATTGCAATAAATATCCTCATGTAGATACCTTTAAAAGCTTTTGCCTGTACATCCTTGGGGTAAATTCCATGAAATAGAATATGTAGGTCAAAATGTATGTACATTAAAAAAATTTTATTAGTAGAGCCATAGACAATCTTTTATTTTAGATTTATGCTGAACAGTGATTTAGAGGCACTTTGTACAGTCCTGCCAATTTTTCCACAAGTTCTTTGATAATTTTTTTCTAAATGTAGTACTGTCCAAATGGATGGGCACACAGTTTTTTTCCCACCATATCTCATCCATGTCATAAAACACTTTACTATGCTCACTGTGAATCTGCTTTTCTTGTTTAGAGTCATCCCCTCTAACTTAATGATAATTTATTGCTTTGGTAATCTTCACTTACCTCTCCACCAGAACTATGAGCCAAAAGATTTTAGAATTGGATATTTCATGCCCAAGTGTGACTTAGTCTACGTCAGAAATGACTTGCATACATGACTTACAAATTGTTTAAGTAAATACAACATACATAGCAAGTCTAAAGGAAATAATTCTAAGGTAAGTTTGATTCTATTTCCTTGCTGTGGACTTGTTATTAACTGAATATTGAGCTTTCAATATTGAGCTTTCAGTCACTTAGAATTCACACTGGAATTTCCAAAGTCATTTTAGTTTATATTGTCAGGCACAGTAAATCAGAATTAGATGGATGATTTCAGTTCTAATTAGTTGGACTATTATATAATTTTCTGATGTTTTCCAAAATGTGTATTTCATATAGCATAACTTCTTTCTTATGTTCTTCCAGTAACTTAGCAATTATCAATAATTATTATAGTAAGTTTTAAATAAGACTTTATTTGTGTGTGTGTATACTTTTTTTGCAAAAATGTAGACTATTCTAATATTTTAGGGTTTTTTCTCTTCATTATTCCTTGACTAAAATTCTGAATTTTGACATATAACTTTGATTTATCTTAGTAATATGTGTTGAATGTACTAGAAAAGACAGCAACAACCCTAAACATATTTTATTACTATACCTATGTAAATATACAACCCACAGTCCTGGGTTGATCATAGCAAATATTAACCTGTTAATAAGGAATCTGCCATGTTTGATCTGTTAAAAAATATCAGGACAGTTTTTGTGTTTAACTTATTGGGGGTGGGAGGAAGTAGAACTTTTTGAATATCTACTTTAAGTCTTCCTGGCAATAAGAAAATTAAAATAAAATATATTCTGTCATCCTATATTTTAATTTTCTAGTGTTGTATAATGATTCTAGTCATTCATATGGCTTAAAATAGCAACTACTTTCTTATCTATTCCAAGTCTGTGGTGGACTGAAATGGACTGGATGATTCTTCTGCTTCAGATCATGTGGGGAATCAACTGAATTAAAAAGTCAAAGAGGGAGCCGGGCTCGGTGGCTCAGCCTGTAATCCCGTGCCTTTGGGAGGCTGAGGTGAGTGGATTGCCTGAGCCCGCGGGTTCGGGACCCGCCTGGGCAGCGAGACCTCATCTCTACAATAAATCAAAAAATCAGCAGGGCGTGGTAGTGCATGCCTGTAATTCCGGCTACTTGGAAGGCTGAGGTGGAAGGATCGCCGGAGCCCAGCAGGTCGAGGCTGCGGTGGCTGGGAGCGGCCACTGCACTCCAGTCTGGGCAACAGAGTGAGACTCCAACACACACACACACACACACACAAAATGTCAAAGAGGGCTCACAGGGCTTGCAGTTGGTGTTGGATGCTCAATGCTATCTGTCAGTAGCAGTATTTTGGTTTTCCTTCCTATGGCATTTCTCTGTGACTTGGGTTTCTTGCAGTGTCAATTGGGTTCCAAAAAGTGGAAAATATAAAGTAGTAGTTCTCTTAAAGCCTAGACTTGGAAGTCTCAAAACATCTCTTCCACTACATTCTACTTGCCAAAGCAAGTTTTTGAGGCCAGTCAGGAGTCGAGGAATGAAGAAAAACGCTACACTGCTTGATGTCTGGAGTGGCATGAACATAGAGGATGGCGAAGAATTGTTACAGCACTCAATGGAAACTGCATACCATAGCCTACATTTATTGAATTCTTGGTGTAAGGAAGAAGTGGATGGACAGAAGAAATATACAAGCAATACAATGTAAACTGTTTGATAATTTAAAAGCCTAGTGACCTGTAGTGATGAAACAAAACCATCTGAATAGAATATTAAAATAAATATAAATATGTTTGAAAGAAAATAATTCCATAGAGTACCAGTTCTTCACAGATATTCTTTTTAGAACAAGGAGAAATCAGTTGTTTGGTTTTAACCTATTCATTATTTTATAACCTTTCTGAGATAAAGTCATATTTTTTAAGTTTTGATGTATTAAAAATTTATGATTACAAGTTTTTGAATTCTATACAAGTATGTTCAATTATGTTGAATTCTATACAATTTCTTTTTGTTATATAAGCTTAGGTAAGCATTTTAAAAATTGGATTCTAAATTTCTAATTTATTAACATAAGCCTATTAAAGAAAACAGTTTTAAGTTGGCCAGATGAGTATTGAATTAAGAACTTATGATAAAATTTCAATAGAAGAATTCATTTTAAATTGGTGAGTTCTTTCAAGACAGAAGAGTTGTTAAAATCTATTGGAAGAAGTTTAACATATTATTTCACCTTCATTTCAACTGGGAAGAAATTTGCTTAAGGTTTTAACTATACTCATAGGACAGCAACATTTACTTTCCAAGTTAAGAAAGTATAGGCTTTGCCTGGGAATTCATTTGCTTTAAAGGTACTTTTAAGTTGGTTAAAAGAAACTGAAGAATACTAGCATGGAAGTAGAGATATTAGATTAGGTTTACACAAATGTAGAACAAAATGATGAACTAAAAATGAAATGGACTAAATGATGCTCTGTGAAAGTGGCCAGAACCTGTCTTAAGAAGCTAGAAAAAAGAGTAAGCTAAACCCAGTATATGCAGATAAATGCAAGTAATAAAAATCAGAGTAGGAATCAAAGAGGCAAACAAACATTAAAAACAATAGAGAAAATTAATAAAAACAAAAGCTAGTTCTTTAATATCATCAATAAAATTGATAAATTTCTAACTAAGCTGATTAGGATGAAAAGAGGTAGCAAAAATTATCAGTGTCAAAAATAAGAGAAGTGACATTACTACCTATAATACAGATAGTTAAATTATAACAAGATATTTCAGATTTTGCTTTGACATGTTGTTATTGTCAAGAAGCTTGGAAGTTATCGTTCTATCCTAACAAATAAAAAGCTGGATGATCTGAAAAACCAACAAAACTACTTAGATTCTTCAAAGAAGTGAAGTTACATCACAAATCGACTGTCTCTCAATTTGTAGAGAGAGACAGGCTGACACAGAGAATTACAACTTCCTGGAACCGAAACCTGCAAGCACACAATTCTGAAGGAACCAGTGCTAGGGTAGAAAAACCTGAACCTAGTTAATGAATTGCTCGAGACTTAATATGAACTACTCTGTGAGTTAAAAAGTCTAGGGGAATAAAATTAAGAAAATATTAAAAAACAAAGCATGGAACCAACTCTACTGCCTGTCGAAAGTGGACTGGATAAAGAAAATGTGGTATATATACATGATAGAGTATTATGCAAAGAAGAAAAAAATCATGGACTTTGCAGCAATTGGATGGAGTTGGAGACCATCATACTAAGTACACTATCACAGAAGAAAAGATCTATGCATGCTGTCACTCACAAGTGGGCCGTGAACGACAATCACATGAACACAAGGGAGAGATCAGCAGTCGCTGGGCACAGCAACGGGAAGGAGGGTGGAGGGTTGGGAGTGCGTGATAACACAAAGGGTACCAGTTCTACTACCAGGGGAATGAAGGCTAAATTTCACCTGCATGCAGCCTCATATATGTAATTAATTCTCACTTGTACTCCACATATCTATTTTAAAAAACATCTAGGGGGGCCCAGTCATGCATAGGCCCTTGCACTTTGGTGAATTCTATCTTTAACAGCTCTACTAGGTTCTAACATTGAATCTAACATTGGATATTGGAAATAGAGCAAAAAAACAAAAGCAAAAAACAAAAAATAAACAGAAACAAAATCCTTGTGCTTCCAGCAGCAGAAGGAAAAAAAAAATGGAAATGCACCAGAGCACCCTGTTCTTAATAAGCTCTGTCCTAGGAGAAACTATTTTACTACAACCTAACCGCCTGAGGTTTTATCAGAGCCTAACTTCCTGGGAAAAGGGAGACACAAAACTTTAGCCTCTTCCAGCTATCTTACCCCATCTAAGCAGTGGAGAGGAGGAAACTGAGAAAAACACTCGAAGTTCAGAGCCCAGGGCGCAGGCTTGCAAAAGACTAGGACCTCTTTATAAGGCTGTAGAATGCTTCCCTTCCCCCATCTTACCATTACATCACTAAAGTCCTGTTCACAATAGTTCTTTTTACCCAGTGCATCCTAGCCACCTTTCAAAAAAAAAAAAAATTACAAAGTATGCTTGCAGGTAAAAACACAGTTTGAGGAGACCGAACAATTACCTTTAAGTGGTTCTGGGAATATGGGGACACTTGGGTGACTCTATAAAGGAGACTTGTATATGAGTCTTGTCAACTATGTCCATAGAATGTATCAGAAAAGAGGGTGATCAGTGTGAGCTATGCTAGGGGCTACCTACTCCTCTCGATGATGCTTTTGAAAGTCCTGCCAAAGAATCAATCACTTATTCCATGAGCTGAGCACCAAAAGAAGTTGGGTTGTGTGTAGGGGCCATGCTTTATGGATATTAAAAACTGATATTTTTAAACACTAAGTTCATCCTCAGTGTGGCAAAATGGTCTCACCAATATTGGGACATATGCTTATGGAGTGGAATTGAGAGAGATGTAATAGACCTAACATTTAATCTCTTACATGACTTTATTCTTTTCATTTCTTATATAAGTATTGAATATATGAGAATTATATATGCAACTGTATTAAGAAATAGGTACAGTAGGTCTTCATTTAACATTGTTGATAGGTTCTTGGAAACTGCAAATTTAAGCAAAAGGAAAAAGATGTATAGCCGACCATTCAATTTTGTTTTGTTATAATGTTGTTGAGAAATAAAAAAATATTGGTTCCATTATGCATCACTTTACTTAAAGTTGTAGTTTCCAGGAAAGTATCCAATGATATTAAGTGAAGACTTACTCAAAGAAGGTAACATTTTTCAATGGAAGTTTTTTTAAAAGATGGCTTTTCCTCTAAGTAGGCTTGTTTAAGTAAATACAATGCATTGAACTTGATAAAAGAGGTCTTTAAACATAAATAGTAAAAATTTCAAAATTTTTCCTTTCAAATCATGCTTTGGCTTTTGTAAATAAATGATTTGGTGAATTAAAAATGATAATAAAGGTAAATAATTAAAAATTTTGCTTATAAACTTAAAAACTTACAAGAAAAGAACATTTCATGAAAGATACAATTAATAATTCTTACTCCAGAAAAAAAAAATCATAAATTTTAACTCTGTATTACTTAAAGAAACTGAATTCATAATTGAAAGCCACTTTATTGGTAAATTCCACAAAATACTTAAGGAAAAATAATGCTAATACTGCAAAAGCTCTTCTAGAAAATGAAAAAGAGAATACTTTCCAACTAATTTTAGGAGGCTAGCATTACCTTGATACAAAACCAAACAGATATTATAAAAACATAAATCTGCAGGTCAATATCCTTCATAAACACTTATGCAAAAATTATAAACAAATCTCAAATAAAATACAGAAACATGTAAGAAAAATAAAACATCATGACCGAGTGAGGTTTATCCTAGGAACTCAAAGTTGATTAACATTTAAAAAGCAATATAACTCACCAGTTAACAAAGTGAAGAAGAAAAAAATATGTATAAAATCCTTTTAATATATACAGAAAAGCATTGGATTCAATTCAATATGCTAAAAACTGACATCAATCAATCAATCAATAAAAGCAGCAAACTAGGGAACAAGGGCTTTTAGAATGAGCTGTTCTGTGAGCATATGTTATCTAGCAGACATAACGTACATTTGAGACTGACAGAATTTAAGTAAATACAATATCCTAAACCTGATAAAAGAAGTCTATGGAAACCCTGCAGCTAATGTCATATTTAATGGTGAATGAGTGAATATTTTACCCTTAAGATTATGAATAAAAACAAAGTACACTCACCACTTCTACTCAACACTATTGTAAAGCCAGTAGAATAGGATGAGGCAAAGAAATGAAAGACAACCAGATTTGAAAAGAAGAAGTAAACCTGTATTCACAGATGAATAATCACTGCATAGAAAATCTAATGGAATCTACAGGAAGGCCAATAGCAAAATATTAAAATAAGCAATTATATTTCTGCATTTTATGCATTGCATTTCTAGCAATGAGCTACTGAAAACTGAAATTTAAAAGTACTGTTTACATAGCATTAACAATATAAAATAAATACTTAAGGAGAAATGTGACAAAAGACATACATGTTCTATACACTGAAAACTACAAAACATCACTGAAAGACATAAAAGAGGACTTATATAAATTGAGGGGATTTATGGTGGTTATGAATTTGAGGGGCAAATATTATTAAAATGTCACTTCCCAAATGGATCCATGACTCAAAGAAATCTCAGTTAAAACTCTGGTAGTTTGTTTTGTTTTGTTTTGTTTTTGTACAAACTGACAAGCTGATTCTAAACTTCACATGGAAAAGCAAATAATAACTGGAACAACTTTTAAAAGATAAAATTGAAGGACAAATACTACCTGATTCAGGATTTATTATTAGGTAATTATGGCAATATAGTACTGGCATAAAGGCAGATGAATAGATCAGTAAAACAGAATAAACAGTTCAGAAATAGAGCCCACATTTGTTCAAAAATATATGGACAAATTCTTACTTACAAGAATGCAAAGCCAATTCAGTGGGAGAAGGTCAACCTTTAGTAAATGGTGTTGGAACAATTAAATATCCATGTGCAAAAAGTGATATTTGATTCATCTTGAACATTGTAAAAAATTGATCATGTACCAGAGTTTAAAACATAAACCTTAGAACTTTGAAGAGAAGACAAGAAAATTTTTGTGTATTTGGGTTGCACAAAGATTTCTTATATATGACACTAATAGTACTATCTATAAAATTAAAAAAATGATTATCAAATGAAAAACTTTGGTTTTGAAATAAGTGTTAAGAGAATGAAAGCACAAGACCCAAATTTGGAGAAAGTATTACCAGAGTACATATCTGGTAAAAGATTTGTATCAACATGCACAGAAATTTCAAAACTCAATAGAGAAAAAAACAAATTAATTTAAAACTAGGCAAAATGCTTGAATAAACACTTAAAAGAAGATATATGGAGAGCAAATACATACATAAAAACTTACCCCACGTCATCAATAAGCCATTAGCAAAATCAAAATTAAAACCACAATAAGATCTCACTAAATACCTAATAGCATAGCTAAAATCTAAATGACTGACATCATGTTTGGCAGAGGTTTAGAAGAACTGTATCTCTCCCATCTGGTGGGAGTATAAAATGGTATATATTATTTTGGAAAATATTTTGGCAATTTCTTAAAAAGTTAAATATACACTTATGATATGAACCAGTCATTCTTTTTTTTTTTTTTTTTTTGAGTT
>NW_007258489.1:1258412-1298733 GCF_000164805.1 Carlito syrichta | reverse complement strand
TACCACGCCCAGCTAATTTTTGATTTATTGTAGAGATGAGGTCTTGCCAACTTGCCCAGGTAGACCTCGAACCCGCGGGTTCAGTCAATCCACTCACCTCAGCCTCCCAAAGCACGGGATTACAGGCTGAGCCACCGAGCCCGGCTTGAACCAGTTATTCTACTCATAAGTATCTACCTAAGAAAAATGAAAGCATAGATTCATACAATGACTTGTACATAAATGTTCATACCAGTTTATTTGTAATAACCCAAAGCTATAAACAACCCAAATGTCTATTGACAGCCGAATGAAGAAATAAAATGTAGTATAATTCTAAAATAGAATGCTGTTCAGCAATAAAAAGAAATTAATTATTGATACACACACTAGCATGGATGGATCTTAAAATGATTGTGTTGGGTCAAAGAAACCAGATGAAAAAAGACTACATGCAGTTTAATCCCAATTTTATGAAACTCTGGAAAATATAAACTAATCTATGGTGGCAAAAACCAGATCAGTTGTTTCCCAGGGACAGCAGCAGGTTGAAGCTGGGTAGTAGAGAGGAATTATAGAATTCCACAGGGAAACTTTTGGAGGTGATGGATATGCTCATACTCTTGATTATAATGATGGTTTCAGGATGTATATGTGTATCAAATTTTCTTTTCTTTTTTTTGAGTTGGAGTCTCATTTCGTCACCCAGGCTGGAGTGCAGTGGCTTGCTCACGGCTATCCCAGTGTCGACCTGCTGGGCTCCAGCAATCCTTCTGCCAAGTAGCTGGAACTACAGACACACACCACCATGCTAGTAATTTATTGTAGAGAGAGATCTTGACAAGTCGCCTGGGCTGGTCTCAAATCTGCAAGCTAAGACAGTCCACTCACCTCAGCCTCCCAAAGTGCTGGGATTACAGGCTGAGCCACCGAGCCCGGCCAAGTGTGTCAAATTTTTAATTTATACACTTTGAATATACATAGCTTATTATATATAGACTTTATCTCAATATAGCTGTCAATTTAAAAATATTTAAAATATCTACATTATTCCAAATAAATACACACACTAAAACTTCCTGCATCCGTTTATTCAGCATATACAATAAATATTTGTGCTGCTGGATTCTGACTCAACTATATGTAATCATGAATTAAATCTGTTACAGACTAAAATAATCGGGAAGACTTAATCCATTCATTTGGCTTGAAAGTTGTCTAAGGGATGCCATCTTGAAAGACTTTACCCAAGAGCCTGTTTTTTGAAGCATCAATAATTCATAGTACGTGGCAGAATCTTTTCCACAAAGTTTGAAACACGATTCTAGCTTATAGTTTTAGTAGATCTTTTAGGCAGCATTAGCAGAAAGCAGATATATTTTATAATGACACTGAAATCTAGTTAATGTCTTATAGTTAGTTACAAATAATACTGGAATTGAAGAAGTAGAATCTCTATTTGGGTATAAAATGACTATATAATAATAGTATGATCAATATATCTCCTGAGGGTAAGAACATATCATGAATGACAAGAGTTTAACAAATTTCTGTAAATCTTCAGGGTCTTTTCACAGAGCATACAGCCTAGAAAATCTCAGGGTGCCTTTTGTTTTAAAATCTTCCTATCAGCTTATGTAATAATACAAAGCTAATTAAGAAATATGGGAAAAAATCCTAATATTTCTAGCATTATTCTTTTAATAACAAATTTCTGTATTTCAGTGAGTACTGTGGGAAATCTCAAAAATAGTTTGAGGTATGAAAGGTATCCCAAAATTTCAGTTTTCTTTGAATTAGAATCTTAGGCAAAATCTCAGTTGTCAGAGTTGAGTTGGTCACTTGATTAGGTCTAGTTTACAAACATCAGATAAATAATACCATAGTTAATAATTAATGAAATATCAATAAATTTTAAGATTAAACAAGGAAGAAAAAAATAAAATTCTAAGAAAAATTAGCTCTTATGTAAGTAAGAAACTGTTTGTTTTCAATTAACCAAGTACATGATAAAGTCAACAAAAAAGCAACAACGATTATTTCAGTGTAATATGGAATCTCTGCTCTCTGAACTGATTACATAGAAAGTTAAAAACTTTTGCCATCCTTATTAAGAGCCCTAAAACCAATTAGCTTTTACAAAAGAGTAGTCAAATTTTGTTTTGCATCATTATATTATTTGACATTTCAAAAACATAGCCTCTCTCTTACATGTAACCGATATAAGCAAAAAAGTATTATACATATTGAAATTATGCTTAGTAATTATGGTTTTACTATTCTATCTTACTTAAAACTTATCCAGATATCCAGTTTATTCATTAGTTAACTTGATTTAATAGTATTATGAGTTTTTAAGTTAAAGATCTTAGAAATTATGTTTAGGGTGACAAAATATAAATACATTTTTTTTAAATGATGCAATTTAGTTGTATCTAAAGTTAAATTTTTATAATCTTGAACATTATGTAACAGTAAGGTTATCTTTTTAAATCCATAAACCAAATAGAAGGAACTTAGGAAACTTAAACTAACTAGTATGTTCATGCAAAAACAAGCTCATAATTTTATAAAAATAAAATATAAGCTTGTATTATACCTAATGATGGTAAATCAAACAAATATATATAACTTTTTTTCTTTCTTAATCTGTAATATTAAACAAGTCTGATTTGAGCCAAGACTTGTTTAACTTGAGTGGGCATGAATACTTAAATGTTTCTGAGCCAACAGTTTTTATAAAATTTTTTACATCTAGCACACTTATGTTCATCATATTTGCTAATCTGACTAGGTTAAGGTACTCAGATGAGTGTGTTATGTCTGGGAGGATGTTTCTGGAAGAGATCGGCACTTGAGTTATTAGACTGCGTCAAGAACATCCACCCTTACCACTGTGGGTCTGTATCACCCAATCCATTGAGAGCCTAAATAGAACAAAAATGTGAAAAAGGGGTGAATTACGTTTCTTTCTTCTGTAGCTGGGACATCCATCTTATTCTGTCCTCAAACACAGAAACTCTTTTCTGTTTTTCAGGCCTTGGAACTCTAGGACTTACACTAGCAGTCCCAACCTTATTCTAAGGTCTTTGGTCTCAGACAGTGGCTGGTAGTTTCATCATCAGCTCCCCTGGTTTTCAGGACTTTGAACGCAGACTGAATTCCACCACCAGATTCTTAAATCTCCAGCTTACAGATGGCAGATGGTAGAACTTCTTTTTCTCCATAATTGTGTGAGCCAATTCCCATAATAAATCTCCTCTTATATATCTCTCTCTATATATCTTATTGGTTTTGTTTCACTGGAGAACCCTGACTAATACAACACTTAAAGTAATAGAAATATTGCTGTATTTTCTGTGAATTTGTGGCATATTTGATTTAAGTACTTATTTATCCTTATAAGGCTATTTCAAAATAGCTGCTTTAAGAAATATTATAAATAATCTATTTTATTAATACCCTCCAGAAACAGAAAAACATTTTATACTGACACAATGAGATAGAAAGCTTTTTTCTGAATAGATGAAAATATCTTATATCTTAAGTTCTATAATTTTAGCCATAATTCAAAAGTAAACATAGAGTCACACAATTTCTTCAGTGTAGATCTCAAAGACTATTATTCCCAGTGGACATAAGTTTCTAATTGATTTGAAATCATAAGTTGACATACAAAAAATGGACTAGATTGCCATCTCTCATACCAAAGAATATGGTTTAAATCATCTATCTAACAGATATCATCAAATGTAAAACCAAATACTTATTATTGTTGCCAAGAACGAGGGATGATTTATTGCCAAAAGTATTAATAAATTGCAAAATCACACTTGAAATAAAAACAAAACTAGAAAGACAAAGTTAAAATTATTTTACTGCTTGGACTCACTATGAGAAACAAAAATATGTTTTCCTGGTCTTAATATATATGCACTTTGGCAAAAGCGTATATTTGGCTTCATCAGGTGAATCCACTTGGCTATCTCAGTGAATGCTCCAAAAACCAGTAAAAAATAATTTTTGAAAGAATAAAATAATCATGAATTTTATGTAAATGTTAAATAAGCACAATTCAAAAATTTTATTTAACATATTTAATAATGAGCAAAGTATTAAAATGTTAATATCAATCACAAGAACATTTAAAAGACTAAGCATATATTTGTATATATGAAGAACAGAGGGATGCAACGACAGCTTTGTAGCAAATGTTCTTTCCAGTTATATAATCAGACACTAATCTAGGTAGACCTGCAAATAATTTGTTTAAAATCATTTTTATTAGTTAATGTTAATTTAATTAAAAGACAAATATCGTGGGTGGGGTTCACAATCAATTTGAAGAACCTTAGAAAGGGACATAGATATCCCTTGAGCTCAGAACCTTCAAAAAGCTCCTAGGTCAGCAATTACTTTCCCTTTCTTCAGGATCTTCCTTTCTAACTGACTCCTGTGGGCAACAAACTTCAGTCCATCTCTATTCATGGCAAAAGATTTTGTGATCTTCTTTTCCTACCTACTGTCCTACAAATTTTGGGCTTGCTTAGTTATTCTTTACAATAGTACAATATAATTCCTTATAAATATTATAAACATATAAAGATATATATGACATTAAATATGCAATATATAATACATTAAACATTAGATATATATTACATTAAATATTCGATATATAATACATTAAATATGCATTATAAATACATTAAATATGCATTATAACTATGTGTGTATACACACACACACGCACACACACACACACACGCACACCCACAATACCTACTGGCTCTTCTTTTCTGGTTGAGCCTGACTAATATACTAATATAATACACAACTTAATAAAAATGTATTAGGATAATTTAATAATTGTATACAAAACTGAGTAATGTTCAACAAGACAATAGACAATAATCTTTGTAGGTATCACTTTCACCAGGTTGAAATTATTTGTATTTCTGCAAGACCAATAGCTACAAGTTAACATGAAACTTCTCAAAATCTATGACCTATAAACAGCAATAAACAGTGAATTTACCTAAGTATTTTCTTTAAGATAATCATTGAATAGTCTTCCCCTTGAATAATATTGGAGTGCTATGCTGCCCATATTTGTTTTCCTTTTTTAAAAATTTTGCATATTTTACCATACATTCTTAAAGAAAGTGAAAACATAATTTGCAAACTAGATAGTAGATTTGCAATTTATATCATTGACAAAACATTATGTTACTAATATATAAAGTCTTTAAATTAATGAAAGGTAAAATAACATCTCACTAAAGAAAATGGGTAAAAGATGGGAACATGCATTTCACAGAAAGTAAATAACATTTGGCCATTAAACATGTGGAGAAATGTTCTACCTCATTTGTGATTGGAGAAATGAAATTCAGGACTGTAAGCAAACATCATTTTATACCTATTCACTTTGCAAAAAGTGATTAGTTGGATGCTATGAAAAGTTGGAGAATATGTGGATCAAAAATATTTTGCAAATTTCTGTAAGCTATCTTTAAAACTAGTTTGGCATTATCTTGTATAGGCAAACATTCACATACCAAATGATCATAGACTCAAACTCCTTAGATATACTTAATAGAAAATATTGCATATATGTACCAGAAGTTATGTACAAGAATTCTAACTGGAGATTTAGAAATATCTTTAATAGAAAACCCAGGAAGCCGGGCTCGGTGGCTCAGCCTGTTAATCCTGCGCCTTTGGGAGGCTGAGGTGAGTGGATTGCCTGAGCCTGCGGGTTCGAGACCCGCCTGGGCAGCGAGACTTCATCTCTACAGTAAATCAAAAAATCAGCCGGGCGTGGTCGCGCATGCCTGTAATTCCGGCTACTCGGAAGGCTGAGGCGGAAGGATTGCCGGAGCCCAGCAGGTCGAGGCTGCGGTGGCCGGGAGCGGCCACTGCACTCCAATCTGGGTGACAGAGTGAGACTCCAACTCAAAAAAAAAAGAAAAGAAAACCCAGGGAAAATGTACTCGATAAAAACTACTGTAATCATATAGTCAGATATTAAATAGTGAAATAATTGAACTATACCTAGTTACATGCAACAATGTGGATAAAACATATAATAAAATTGACTCTAAAAATTAAGTCCTAGAGAATTATACCTGGGCTGCTATGTTTTAAGCACTCTGTGGGCATCTTTCACATCGAATTTCACATAAAAGTAACCCCTGGAGGTCTTAAAACATACAGTTGAGCCCATTGGTGATTATATTTGCCAAATGTGAAGGTATCCATGACCTTGATGAAAGTATGTTCTGTGGGGTTTTGGAGACCAAATAATGCTCAGATTAGATTCATAGAAGAATGAAAGATGAGAAAATGAAAATCACCCATTCAAACCATTCTAGTAAGGCATTTTTCTGTGTAGGAATGTAGATCTATTTTAGAGCTAGACAGGGACATGGGATCAGAGATTTTGTTTAATGTCAGAGAAATTGCAGTATGCATTTGTACTGATGGAGGTGATGCAGAGGAAATTGAGGATGATGACTGGGGCAAAGTACTTGAGAAAGTGAGTGGGGATGGAATCTAATAGAAAGGTAGACCTCAGAGCATGAACTGTTCATCTGTTAAAACTAAAGGATTGGCAAAATTTATAGATACATACATACAGGTGACAGATTGACGGTGAGAAGAATAAGAAGGTTCATTTTTGGTGTGTGATAATGATGAGGTGACAGACATTGTTGATGTTTGAAAATAGATGAGAAGCATAAAGGAGGTTTTTGAAGAAAGGAGAAGAAAATTGACTAGGGACCTCTATTAAGAATGCTGAGAGCCCAGGCGCGATGGATCAGCCTGTAATTCCAGCACTTTGGGAGGCTGAGGAGAGAGGATTGCCTGAGTTCAGAGGCTTGAGACCAGCCTGGGCAATTTGGTGAGACCTCATCTCTGCAATAAAAAAAAAGGCTGGGTGTGGTAGCGCAAGCTTGTAGTTCCAGCTATTTGGAAGACTGAGACAGAAAGATCAACTAAGCCCAGTAGGTCGATGCTGTGGTGGCCATGAGCGTGCCACTGCACTTCAGTCTGAGTGACAGAGTAAGAATCAAACTAAAAAAAAAAAAAAAAAAAGAATGCTCAGAATAGTCATTTGGAGTTTGTGTTCCAGTCAGCACGCATGGGTTTTTTTTTAGCCATGTTCAATTGTTCAGGTACAGGCAAGGAATAAACAGAAATCTGGTTTTACCCAGGACTGAAGTTTACTTGACTAGTTCCATGAAGGAAGGGGGCAAGGGAGATGAACTTGTATATATAGAGTGATTATAATGGCAGATCATGTGCTCCAAAGGCAGATTCTCAGTGGAGTCTTTATAGAACACAGTAAGAATTTTGGCTTTTCATGCAGGAAGAAAGATGGCAGTGGACCCCGTCAGACTATGTGAGTCCCAGTGTGAATGAGGAAGTATATGGAAAATTTTGAGTATGTGTCTGTGAGTAAGTAGGTGTGTGAATGGCTAACTGAATGGGGACTCAGGAGCAAGTGGCCAGGGATCTCCTGGTGATGCAGCTGGTGCCTCAGCTGCTCTGCTTGGATCCTAGCACTTGCCGGGGTGCAGAAACTGAGCATCATTTTTTGTTTTAAATCAGCAAAGCCCTACCTGGGAAGAAGCTGCCGGGAGTGATTGCTGACTTGAGGCTCTGCCTCACCACTACAGCACCTGACTGGATACTGGGAACATGGACTGCAGAGCAAGCACAGGGAGGGAGTCCAGAAGTAGAGCACCACTGGAGAAGATGAAACAGACACCCTGTCACATCTTGAAAACTGGGTAGAAAAATGATCTGGCTTGCTCACTGTGGAGTGACAGACCTTATCTCTGTGACTGGTGGATTAACTACTCAGGAATTAATCATGACCCAGAGGGTATCCAGAAAGCACAAACTACAGAGGGATAGGACGAGTGCTGAGTCTCAGGCTCCCCAGTTCCTACCTTTATTCAGCTGTGGGACAGAGGGTATGACCAGAAAAGGACAAGGAAGACCCTCAAAGAGATCAGCTGGTGAGTCTGGGACTGACCCAACCCTCTCCTCAGCAATCCTCTGAATGTAAGACCCACACAGCTGGGACATGATTGAGAGGGACAAACCCAGATAAGGTCTGGAAATCAGCTGTGATAGAAGGACTCTACTCTGAGATAAACCCTGAGTGGGGTCCCTCCCACCCCAACACTACCCAGGAAATAGATAATCCCACACCTCCCCACTTGAGGAGGTCCTTCTGACCATATAAAAGTGGGAGGGAAGAACTGAAACCCCACCCACTCCCACTGCTTCCTCCTACTCTAGTTGGGACACTGGGGAGACTGTGAATGAGGCTGCAGATCTGCAGGAGACAACTGAAGGGCTTACCTATGAGCAGCTGAGAGAAGCAATTACAGAACCTGTCACAAGAAGGCAGGTTGTTTTTGGGGGACTTTTTTATTTATTTCTTTTTTTTTCTTTTTTTCCTTTGTGCATGAATCTGTATGTAAGGTTTCAACCTGCATTCCCCCCGCCTTGTTTTTTCTTTTTTTCTTCTTTTGTTATTTGTTTTCTGTTTATCTGTGTACGTGAATGATTGAGTATTCACCTTTCAGTTTTGTTTTTATTTATTTGTTAATCTTTTTTTAGTTTAATATGTGTATGAATTCCTTTTCTTTCTTTCTTCTTTTGCTTTGTGTTTTGTGTGTGTGTGGGGGGGGTTGGTTTTCCTGTTTTTTGCTTGTTTTGCTTTCTTTTTTCCAGCTTGTTGTGGTTTTTGTTTGTGTGTGTGTTTAGTTGTTTTCTGCCTTGGTTTCTGCTTTTGTTTTTTTGTGTTTTATTTTTCATTTTTGTCCATCTTATGTCATTCTACTTTTCTTTGCTCTCCTCATTGCTGTTACTGCATCTTGGACTAAGGGGGTACACATATATTCCCATTGCACCACCATATAGAGTGGTGGTGGCTAGTGGGTCAGAGGGAATCCATACTACGATCAGTGAACATTATGATTTGCAAGTAGTTTCTGAACCTTAGCTCCCCATCCTCCACCTTATTTGATTCTCAAAACTACAAGAGACAGCAAAGTTTCCTACCACAGCCATGTTTCAAAATAGAACAAATTCAGAGCCCTGAACAGGGAAGACTAGAGGGCTGAGCAAACATCAGAAGTAAAATCCTCTCCCACTGCCACTGAATAATGGCATTAAAGAGAAAAGAAAGAAATCAGTTATAAATGAGGAAAAATTAATGGAAGAACACAGGCAATTGCCAGTGTACTAAAGAGAAAATGCCTGTAAAACAAGACGTCAGAGCCCAAACAAGGGAAGTCACCAATGACTAGACCCAGAATAAAACAAGGGCTAGGAAATGGATGAAAGAATGAACAAACCTCAAGAAAAACAAGATGCAACACTGAAAGAACTTATAACAGAGATTTTGGTCATAGAAAATTTCTTAAAGGAAATAAATACCAAGATAATATGCATGGAAAACAGAATTAATCAAGCAGAAGAAAGAATCTTAGAACTTGAAAATCTAAATGGAATTATCCTGATCTGAAAAAAACATAGAGAGAAAACTCAAAAAGAAAAGCCTCCAAGAGATGTGCCATTATATTAAGAGGCCATCCAAGAGACATACCATTATATCAAGAGGCCAAAACCACACCTGATTGGTGTCCCAGAAGAAAGGAAACACTTTGGAATAAGTATCCCAATTGGTTATCCAGAAAACATTCCTCATCTCACCAGAGGTGTGACCATCCAAACGCAAGAGATATTGAGAAATCCTACAAGACATCAAATGAGAAGACCAACTTCTAGACACATAGTAATTTGCTTACACAAAGCAGATACAAAAGAAATAATCCTAAAGGTAACGAGAGAAATATCAGACTACCTACTGGGGAAAACCAATCAGAATAATAGAATACCTATCAGCAGAAACACTACAAGTTGGAAGGGACTGGAATCCAATATTCAAAGTCCTCAAAATTAAACTATTTCAACAAAGAATTTTCTACTCAGCCTAACTCATCTTCTTCAGTGATGGAGGATTAAAATTCTTCCTCATCCAATCCCTAAGAGATTATACGGCTTCCAAACCAGCTCTATAGGAGATTATTAAAAAGATATTAAGCACAGAAGAAAAAAAAAAGAATGACCATGCACTTCCCAAGAGAATAGGAGAACAGAAAATCAACAAAGAATATATCGTGAGGCAAACTTGAAAACACACACACATCAACCAAAATGTTAAAAGAAAACAACAACAAAAAAAGCACTTTATAATAACTTCATGACAGACATAAACAATCACATTTCAATGATCAGCCTGAATGTGAAGGGAGTAAATGCACCACTGAAAAGATATAGAATAGCAAGGTGGATTAAAAAAAAAAACCTTGACCAATAATTTGCTGCATCCAGGACACTCATCTCACCACAAGGGATGCACACAGATTCAAAGTTATAGGATGGAAAACAAATTTCCAGGTGAATGGACTACAAAAGAAGGCAGGAGTTGTGATCTTAATATCAGACAAAGCAACCTTTAAACTATGAAAAATTTTAAAAGATGTGGAATGGACACTACATAATGTTAAAATGTTCAATCCATCAATAAGAAATATCCATTCTAAATATATATGCACCCAACACAGGAGCACCAGCACTTATAAAGCAGTTACTAAGTAAACTAAAAAAAAGGTATTGACTCTAATACTATTATGGATTACCCCATTAACAACCCTAGATAGATCAGTGAGGCAAAAAAATCAACAGAGATTCAGAACTTCAACTTGACCAAAGGGACTTAGCAGATACCTGCAGACAACTCCATTCATCAACCACAGAATATACATTCTGCTCATCACCACATGGAATGTACTCCAAGATCAATTGCATCTTTGACCATAAATCAAACATAAACAAATTTCATAAGATCAAAATAACCCCATGTACCTTCTCAGACCACAGTGGAATAAAACTAAATATCAACACCAATGAAATTCCCCCCAAACCTACAAAGACATGGGCACTAAACAGCATGATGTTAAATAACTCCTGGGTCAACACAAAAACCAAAACAGAAATTAAAAGATTCCTGGAAACAAAATGGAGAAGCATCTTACCAAAACCTCTGGAATGCCATGAAAACAGCTCTAAGAGGGGAATTTATATCTCTACAAACACATCAAGAAAATGAAAAGGTCACAATTTAACAGCCAGCAAATCATCTAAGGGAGCTGGAAAGACCAGACCACCCAAACCCTAACTTTAGCAGAAGAATTCAGATCACCAATATAAAAGTCCAAATATGGGTATGGAAGACAAAAATATCATAGAAAAAGTCAACAAAATAAAAAGCTGATTCTTGAAAGCATAAACATGATTGATTGACCACTAGCCAGAATAACCAAGAAAAAGAGATAAAAAGCACAAATAAACACAATCATAAATGTAAAAGATCAAAACACAACTTATTCCAAAGAAATACAAAAGTTTATCAGAGATTTCTATGCACACATGCATGGAAACAAACTTGGTGATCTAAACGAAATGGGGGGCTTTTTGACATCATACAATCTCCCAAGGTTGAAGCAAGAAGACATTGAGACACTAAATACACAAAAAACAACCCAGAAAATTGACTTCATCATAAGAAAATTACCTACCAAAAAAAATAAAATAAAAAAATAAAAGCCCAGGGCCAGATGACTTTCCAGCAGAATTCTACAAAACATACAAAGAGGAGCTGATACTGTTCTTATTGAAAGTATTCCAGGCAATTGAGAAATACTGAATTCTCCCCAAATCATGTTATGAAGCTAACATCAACTGATACTCAAACAGGATAAAGATCCAACAAAAAAAGAGAACTACAGGCCAATAACCCTAATGAACATAGATACAAAAATTCTCAACAAGATTCTCGCAAATCATATCTAACAACACTTCTCAAAAATCATCCACTATGACCAAGTAGGCTTTATCCCTGGGATGCAGGACTGGTTCAACATCCACAAGACCATAAATCTAATAAATACATCAACAGATGTAAAAAGAAGAACCACATGATTATATCGTTAGATACAGAAAAATCCTTTGATAAGATCCAGCATCCCTTCTTGATAAAAACCCTTGAGCACCTAGGCATAAAAGGAACATACCTCAAAAAAGTAAACACAGTCAGCACATTGCTAAATGAACAGAAAGTGAAGGTATTTCCCCTGAAAACTGGAACAAGACAAGGCTGCCCAGTCCCACACCTCCTGTTCAACATTGTGTTGGAAGTCCTAGCTGGAGCACTTAGGCAAGCAAATGAAACCAGTGGTATACAAATAGGAAAAGAGGAAGTTAAGTTATCTCTCTTTGCAGTTGATATGATTCTATATCTCAAAAATCCAAAAGAATCTGTCAGAAACTTCCTTGCTCCAATAAAGGACTTTGGCAAACTCTTGGAGTACAAAATAAATATGCAAAAGACTGTCACTGTTTTTTTTTTTTTTTTGAGTTGGAGTCTTACTCTGTCGCCCAGACTGTAGTGCAGTGGCCACTCCCAGCCACCACAGCCTCACTTGTTGGGCTCCGGCGATCCTTCTGCCTCAGCCTTTCAAGTAGCTGGAACTACAGGCACGCACTACCACATCCGGCTAATTTTTGATTTATTGTAGAGATGAGGTCTCGCCAAGTTGCCCAGGCGGGTCTCGAACCCACAGGCTCAGGCAATCCACTCACCTCAGCCTCCCAAAGGCGTGGGATTATAGGCTGAGCCACCGAGACCGGCTGACAGTCACGTTTTTATACACCAACAACAAACAGGCAGAAAAACAAACATAAAGCACAATCCCATTCATAATAACCACACACAAAATTAAATACCTTGGCATCTTCCTTTTTTTTTTTTAATGTATTTTTAAATTTTAAATAGGTGGGGTACAGTTCAGGATCAGCTATACAAATGTTCATTATTCAGGTCCCCTTGTTGATGAAGTGTGCCACCACTTCCCCTGACAGTTTCCCACTACTTTCAAGCCATCCCTACTCCCGCATTAATTTCCCACTTCTGTCAATTCCTTTCATACAGTATTATGATAGTTGTTCAAAGGTCTGCTTATTTGTGAGAAGATGTGATACTCGATTATTTGCTTCTGTGATAGATCACTCAATATTATAGGCTCTAAGTCCATCCAAATTGCTGTGAAGTTTATAATTTTGTTCTTTTTATGGCTGCACAACATTCCATTGTGAATATGTATCACATTTTTTGTATTCAATCCTTTCAATGGGCAGCATGGTTGGTTTCATGTTTTTGATTTTGTGAACAGTGTTGCAATAAACATGCATATGCAGGTATCTTTTTCATAGAATGATCTGAGTTCCTCTAGGTATATTCCCAGTAGGGGAATTGCGGGATCATATGAGACATCAATTTTTAGATCTTTTAGGAATCACCATACTTTTTTCCACAGAGTTTGTAATAATTTACACTCCCATTAATAGTGTAGGAGTGTTCCTTTTTCCACACGTCCTCTGCAGCATCTGCTGTTTTTTGAGTTATTGTTGATGACCATTATGACAGGAGTTAGGTGGTATCTCAGTGTTGTTTTAATTTGCATTTCTTTGATGACTAATGAGGCTGGACATTTTTTCATGTATCTGTTGGCTGCTTATATGTCTTCTTTTAAGAAGTGTCTATTCATATGCTTTATCCACTTTGTAGTGGGGCTATTTTTTGTTTTTTTTCTTTTCAGTACATTTGAGTTCCTTACATATCCTAGATGTTAGGTCTTTGTCAATAAACTGTTGGCAAATATTTTTTCCCAGTCTGTGGGCTGTCTCTGTGCTCACTTGGTGTTATCTTTGGCTTTGCAGAAGCTTTTTAGTTTGATGAGGTCCCACTTGTATATTTTATCTCTTACTGCACTGGCATTTGGGGTTTGATCAGGAATCAGTTGCCAGTTCCAATTTCCCTAAGGGTGTCTCCTGCATTATCTAAGATTCTTATAGTTTGAGGTTTTACATTTAGGTCTTTGATCCATTTAGAGTTGATTTTTGAGTATGGGGATAGGTAGAAGTCTTGTTTATATCTTCTTCATGTGATCAGCCAGTTTTTCCAGCACCATTTACTGAATAGGTTCTCCTCTCCCAAGTGGTTGTTGATGGAGGCTTTGTCAAAGATGAGTTGGTTGAGGAAATGAAGTTTTGCTTCTAGAATCTTGTTTCTGTCCATTGGTCTATAGGCTTGTTCTTGTACCAAAACAAAGCTGTTTTGATTATTGTAGCTTTATAATAGAGTTTAAAGTAGGGGAGTGTGATACCTCCTGCTTTTATTATTTTTTTTCTGATTATTGTTTTGGCTATTTGTGGTTGTTTATGTTTTCATATGAATTTCTATGTTGCCTTTTCCAGGTCTGAGAAAATGCTGCTGGTAATATAATGGGTATTCTGCTAAATATGTAGATTGCCTTAGGTAGGATGGACATTTTAACGATGCTGATTCTTCCAATCCATGAGCATGGGATATTTTTCCACTTGTTTGTGTAATTTTTCATTTCCTTGAGCAGTGTTGTGTAGCACTTGTTGTAATGGTCTTTCACTTCTCTGGTTAGGAAGATGCCAAGGTATTTTATTTTTTTTGTGCCTATTGTGAATGGGATTGCACTTTTTATTTGGGTTTGTTGTTGGTGTAAAGAAATGTGACTGTTTGAACATTTTTTAATACCCTGAGACATTGCCAAATTCCTTTATTAATGCAAGAAGGTTTTTGACTGATTCTATTGGGTTTTCAAGGTATTGAATCATGTCATCTGCAAAGAAGGATAACTTAACTTCCTCTTTTTCTGTTTGGATACTCCTGATTTTCTTCTCTTGTCTGATTGCTCTAGCTAGGACTTCCAATACTATGGTGAACAGGAGGGAAGAGAGTGGGCATGCTTGTCTTGTTCCAGTTTACAGGATAAATGGTTCCAATTTCTGTCCATTTAGCAATGTGTTGGCTGTGGGTTTCTCATAGATGACTGTTACTATGTTGAGGTATGTTCTATCTATGCCTAGATTTTCGAGAGTTTTTATCAAGAAGGGGATGGATTTTATTAAAAACTTTTTCTGAGTCTAATGATATAATCATGTGGTTTTTGTCTTTTCATCTGTTGATGTATTTAATTATGTTTATGGTCTTGCAGGTGTTGAACCCAGCCCTGCATCCCAGGGATGAAGCCTACTTGGTCATGGTGAATGATTTTTGAGAAGTGTTGATAGATCCAGTTTGCTAAAATCTTGTTGAGAATTTCAGCATCTATATCCATCAAGGATATTGGTCTATAGTTCTCTTTCTTTGTTGGATCTTTACCTGGTTTGGATATCACTGTGATGTTAGCTTCATAAAATAATTTGGGGAACATTTCATGTTTCTCAATTGCCTGGAATACTTTCAATAGGAAAGGTATCAGCTCCTCCTTGTATGTTTTTAGAATTCTGCTGGAAAGCCATCTGGTCCAGGACTTTTTGGTGGGTAGTTTTCTTATGACATAGTCAATTTCCTGGGGTATTGTTCTATTTAGTTTCTTGATTTCATCTTATTTCAACCTGGGGAGGTTGTGTGATATAAGAAAGTCATCCATTTCATTTAGGATCTCAAGTTTGTTTCCATACAGGTGTACATGGTAATCACTGATAATCTTTTGTATTTCTTCAGGGTCAGTTGTGATTTCATCTTTTGCGTTACTGATTATATTTATTTGTGCTTTTTATCTCTTTTTCTTGGTCAGTTTAGCTAGGGGTCCATCAACCTTGTTTATCCTTTCAAATAACCAGCTTTTTGTTTCATTGATTGTTTGTATTATATTTTTGTCTCCTATGAGTTTGGGTTTTTATTTTGGTGATCTGGATTCTTCTGCTGAAGTTAGGGTTTTGGTGATCTTGCTTTTCCAGCTTCGTAAGATGATTTGTTAGGCTATAAACTTGAGATCTTTCCATTTTCTTTATGTGTGTTGTTAGAGATATTAATTCTCCTTTTAGTACTGTTTTCATAGCATCCCAGAGATTTTGCTAAGATGTTTCTTTGTCTTCATTTGTTTTCAGATCTCTTATAATCTCTATTTTAATTTCCATGTTGACCCAGGAGTTGTTTAGCATCATGTTGCTTAGTGTCCATGTCTTTGTGGGTTTGGGGAGAACTTTGTTGGTGTTGATATTTATTTTTATTCCACTGTGGCCTGAGAAGGTGCATGGCAGAATTTCAATCTTATGGAATTTGCTTACAGTTGATTTATGGTTGAGGATGTGGTTGATCGTAGAGTACATTCCATGTGGTGATGAGTAGAATGTATATTCTCTGATTGTTGGGTGGAGTGTTCTATAGGTACCAATTAAGTCCATTTGAGCAAGTGTCACATTAAGGTTCCAGATCTCCTTGTTGATTTTTTTTGTCTTAATGATCTGTGTAGGATTGTTAGTGGGGTATTTAAGTACCCAGCTATGATATGTTAGCTTCAATATCTTTTTAAAAATTTACTTAGAAGCTGCTTTATCAAATTTGGTGCTCTTATGTTGGGTGCATATATGTATAGGATTTCTTGTTAATGGATTGAACCTTTTAATTATTATGTAGTGACCTTTCATATCTTTTTAAATTTTTGATAGCTCAAAGGGTATTTTGTCTGATATTAAGATCTTAACTCTTTCTTTCTTTTGTGTTTCATTTGCCTGAAATTTTGTTTTTCTTCTTCCTATGTTGAGTCTGTGAATGTCCTTTCTGGTGAGATGACTCTCTTGGTGACAATTTATTGTTGCCTCATGATATTTTGTTCATTGTGCCATTCTGTGTCTTTTCAGTGGAGCATTTAGTCCATTCACATTCAGGCTAATTATTGAGATGTGAGAGTTTATCCCTGTTATACAGTTCTTATGGAATTTGTTGCTGTTGCTGTTGTTTGTTTATTTGTTTGTTGTCTTTCTTTTGATTTGGGGGTTGATTCAAATATATTTTGAATATTTTCCTTGCATTCCTATAAAGGGCATTGTTGTTCTTTTTTTTCTTTCTTCTGTGTTTAATATTTTCTTAAGTGTTTCTTGTAGAGCTGGTCTGGAGGCAGCATAAACTCTTAGGGACTGAATGTCTGGTAAGGACATTCACTGATGAAACTCAGCTTGGCTAGGTAGATAATTCTTGGCTGAAATTTTTTATCTTTGAGAACTTTGAAGATTGGGTTCCAAGCTCTCCTAGCCTGAAGTGTAGATAAGTGTCCTGCTATTCTAATTGGTCTTTCCCAGTAGGTAGTCTGACCTTTTTCTCTTGTTGCCTTTAGAATTTTTTCTTTTATACCTATTGTGTGTAGGCAAGTTCCTATGTGTCTAGGAGTTGGTCTTCTCATTTGTTGTCTTGCTAGGGTTCTCTGAATCTCTTGTGTTTGAATGGTCACATCACTGATGAGATGAGGGAAGTTTTCTTGGATAATTTTATGGAATGTTTGTTCCAGGTTGGTCTCTGTCTCTCTATCTGCCTCAGGGATTCTAATTAATCTTAGGTTTGGCCTCTTGAAATAATCACTCATCTATTGGAGGTTTTGTTTTGTCTTTTTATGCTTCTTTTCTATGTTTTTAACAGTTTGGGTTAGTTCCATATTTTGGTCCTCAAGCTCAAGATTATTTCTTCTGCTTAGTTAATTCTTCTTTCTTTGCTTATCAGTTTGTTATTTATTTCATTTACTGTACTCTTTATTGCTGTTATCTCAATTATCAGCTCCTTCATTCTTTCCTCTTGTCCCTCATTTCTATTTATTCTCTCTATTAATATCTTGATATCTAGGTTTGTAGTTTGAGACCAGTCATTCTGGGAGATATTCATTATTAGAGTTCCAAAGTCTATATTTTCAGTGGGTCTGTGTGAGGCTCATATTCTTCCTTTGGTTTTTCTTCATTTTTGTAGGTTTTCCTCCCCACTTTTTTTTTTAACACCTTCTTTAATTCTGTTGTTCAGTGATAGCAGAGATAGCTTTTATTCCTGTTCTTCCCTATGTAGATCCTCTGGTTTTGTTCAATTCTGAAGTTAATCTGGGTGTCGGGCCCTGTGTTTTTTTGCAGTTTTAAGATTTAATTGAGGAGAACTTCGATTTTTCGCTTCAGCCACTGTTGTCCTGTGACCAGCAGGTCCCCGGAGTCCATAGGGAGGATGCCTGGACACCTGGAAGATGGGAGATGATGAGGGTTATTGACATTCAAGGGTGTGGCCATAGAATTCTCTCAAGAGGAGTGGGTATTCCTTGACCCCACTCAGCAGATATTGTACAGGAATGTGAAGTTAGAGAACCACAGAAACCTGTTTTTTCTAGGACTTGCTGTCTCTAAGCCAGACCTGATCACACGTCTGGAGCAAAGAAAAGAGCCCTGGGAAATGAAGAGACACAGAACATCAGCCAAAACTCCAGCTGTGACTTCTCATTACACTGAGGTCCCTTTGCCAGAGAAAAGCATAGAAGACTCAAACTTACAAAGGTACCAGTGTGAATATATTGAAAATTTGGCCTTAAGAACTTATGCTTAAAAAAATCTTGGGAAAGTATGCATGAGTGTGAAGGGGAGATAGATAACTATTACAAATGTAACAAGAATGGGAAAGTCTTTCATCAACATTCCAAATTTGTTATCCACCAGAGTATACATATTTCTGAAATGGCTTTCAAACATGAATATGGCAAAACATTTAACTGGTCCTCAAAATGTAGCCAACATCAAAAAAAAACTGAAGGAAATGTATATAATATATATGTGAAAGCGTTTAGGAAATCATTTTATCTAAATAGACATGAAAGAATCCATAGGGGAGAGAGAGCCTTCAAAAGTGAAAAATGAAACAGGGCTCGGTGGCTTAGCCTGTAATCCCGCGCCTTTGGGAGGCTGAGGTGAGTGGATTGCCTGAGCCCGCGGGTTCGAGACCCACCTGGGCAGCGAGACCTCATCTCTACAATAAATCAAAAAATCAGCCGGGCGTGGTAGCGCATGCCTGTAAATCTGGCTACCTAGAAGACTGAGGAGGAAGGATCGCTGGAGCCCAGCAGATTGAGGCTGCGATGGCCGGGAGCAGCCACTGCACTCCAGTTTGGGAGACAGAGTGAGACTTCAACTCAAAAAAAAAAAAGTGAAAAATGTGGCAAAGTCCTTAGCTATTACTCATGTCATTCACAGCATCAGAAAATTCATAGCGGAGAGAAACTCTATAAATGTGAAGAATGTGATAAAGCCTCTACTTGGTATTCATATTTTATTTGTCATCAGAGAACCCATACTGCACATAAACCCTACAAATGTCAAGTATGTGACAAAGCCTTTCATCAGTACTCAAATCTTATTCGACATCAAAGATACCACACTGGAGAGAAACCCTACAAATGTGAAGAATGTGGCAAAGCTTTTCACACTCATTCAGACCTTGCTCAACATATGGTCATCCATAGTGGAGAGAAACCCTACAAATGTGAAGAAGGTGGCAAAGCCTTTTGTTGGCACTCAAGTCTTACTCAACATCAGAGAATCCATACTGGAGAGAAACCCTACAAATGTGAAGAATGTGGCAAAGCCTTTCTCTGTCATTCTTACCTTACTAGACATGCGGTGATCCATACTAGAGAGAAACCCTACAAATGTGAAATATGTGGAAAAACCTTTCACTCTCATTCACTACTTGCTCAACATGTCAAGATCCGTACTGTTGAGAAACCATACAAATGTAAAGAGTGTGGCAAAGCCTTTCGCTCTCATAAAGGATTTGTTGGTCATAAGACCATCCATACTGGGGAGAAAGCCTACAAATGTGAAGAATGTGGCAAAGGCTTTCACTCTTGAGGAGGAGTTGCTGGACATAAGACAATTCATACTGGAGAGAAATCCTATAAATGTGAAGAATGTGACAAAGCCTTTTGCTCTTATTCTTACTCGACATACGGTGATCCATACTGAAGAGAAACCCTACAAATGTGAAGAGTGTGACAAAGCATTCTGTTCTCTTGGAGCCCTTGTTGGACATAAGACCATCCATACTGGAGAGAAACCATACAAATGTGAAGAATGTGGCAAAGCCTTTGAATCTCGAGGAGGACTTGCTGGACATAAGACAATCCATACTGGAGAGAAACCCTACAAATTTTGAAATATGTGGAAAAACCTTTCACACTCATTCACAACTTGCTCAAAATGTCAAGATCCATACTGTTGAGAAGCCCTACAAATGTGGAGTGTGACAAAGCCTTTCAGTCTCATAAAGGATTTGCTGGACATAAAACCATCCATACTGGGAGGAAGCCTACAAGTGTAAAGAATGTGGCAAAGCCTTTGTTGTTTACACCTAACTTAACATACAGTGATCCATACTGGAGAGAAACCCTACAAATGTGAAATATGTGGCAAAGTCTTTCAATCTTGAGGAGAATTTGCTGGACATAAGACAATCCATACTGGAGAGAAATCCTACAAATGTGAAATATGTGAAAAAACCTTTCACTCTCATTCACTACTTGCTCGACATGTCAAGATCCATACTGTTGAGAAACCCTACAAATGTGAAGCATGTAGCAAAACCTTTTGCTCTCATAAAGGATTTGTTGGACATAAGACCATCCATACTGGGGAGAAACCCTACAAGTATAAAGAATGTGGCAAAGCCTTTCACTCTCACAATGAATTTGCTGCACATTTGACCATCCATACTGGAGAGAAACCCTACAAATGTGAAATATGTGGAAAAGTCTTACACTCTCATTCTCTATTTACTTGACATGTCACAATGCATACTGTTGAAAAACCCTACAATTGTGAAAATTATGGCTAAGCTTTTTGCACTTATAAAGTGTTTGCTGGACATAAGATAATCTACACTGGAGAGAACCCTACAAATGTGACAAATGTGGCAAAGTCTTTTGCTCTCAAACAATTTGCTATACATATGAGAAGCCACACTGGAGAGAAACTGCAAATGTAAAGAATGTGGCAAAGTCTTTCACTCTTATAAAGTATTTACAGACCACAAGACCATCCATACTGGAGAGAAACCCTACATATGTGAAGAATATGGCAAAGTCCTTTATTCTCACAATGGATTTGTTGGAACATGATAATCTATACTGGAGAGAATCTCTACAAATATAAAAAATATGGTCAGCATTTTGCTCTCATATACAAGCTGCTGGATTTGGTGATAATCCATACTGAGATGAAACTACATAAATGAGAGTAATGTGATAGTCTTTAGCCCTCATTCAATACTTGGTTTACATATAAGCATTTATATTTAGGGATTCCCTATAGAAGGGCAGAATGGGGTAAACCTTTTTATGGTTATTCTATATTTTCTCAACATCAGAGAATTTATAGTCTAAATTTTCTGTATCTATAATGACTCAAAAATTGCATATCAAGTTATAAACTATAGAGACATGGTAAGAAATTTACAGATGTAAAGAGTACTATTATTTTTAGTTAAACCACAGATCTTTTGGATGTACAAATGTAAAAAATGTCTAAAGACATTAACCAGCAAAAACTTTATTTGACATTAGTGCATTCTAGAGAATCTACAAATTTAAAGAGTGGGAGTCAGCTGGTCTTTGGTCAAAATATATGACATTCTGAACACTAGGGAATTCAGACTGAAAACTTTACAGGTGCAATTTTATAAAAATTTATTTACAGAAAAGTCAAGTTGAAATAAATATCACATATTGCATGGCATTAGAAGATGGTTTTTGTTTTTAGGAATGCATGAGTATATTCCCTGTATACTTCTGCTTGTGCATTGACAGAATTTGAGGATATTTTGAAAAGCAAACGATATTAATGTAACTCAATTCACATGATGCTATGCCTTTATTTGTAGTCTGTAAAAGAATGGGGTCAGTTGTTGGTACGTTGGAGCTATGAAATGTCCTTTTATAGTAGATCACCAGCAGTCATCTCATGTTTTTCATAGAAGATGAAGAACACTGATATGTAATCTCCTTTAAAAGATCAAAGTGAAGAGGTTTTTTTGTGACTCACATTGAGTATTATTGTAAGTTCTGCATGAAGTGAGTGCTCAGGATGACATATTTTTCCATGGAAATAATGACCATCATTGAGAGTTTTCAAAATCATTTGCCTTACTACTTACATTTTAATAAGAAAATGAGGCCAGACTGTTAATATCTTGATGCATCTTCATAGTATCGATACTTACAAGCCATAACTGTAATTAGATATAATATAAATAAGAAATATTTTCATAGATATTAAAGCAAAGATAATTACTCTCTTAAAATGTGTCTATTGTAAGTTTGTGTTTAGTAAATAATCAAACTGAGTTGTGAAAACTGAAGAAAGCTGTTTGCATATATATACCACTATCAAAAGAATAGAAATGCTTGAATGTTTGTAATCTGTTTTAGCTAGTGAGCATACAGTGAAATTTGAAGGATTATTTGGGCTATGTAAATTGGTTTGTTTTAATGAACAGAATTGCTTATAAAGTATTTACATTTGTTGTCCACACAATAAATTGTTATGTTGCAACACACACACACAAAAGATTTAATTGAGGGAGAAGCTGTGATCCAGAAGCTATCTGTAGATACCAGGACCCGCTGACAGGTGTGTGGGCACCCTGGAACCCACTTCCCACCACCTTACAATCTGTCTATGCAGTGAGAGTATCTGTTTGCTCCCTGAAAGCAGACTGAGATGAGAAAAATAAAAGAATAAAAAAGGAAGGAGGAAGATTAAAGGAAGGTGGAGAGAGAAGAAGAAGAGGGAAAACAGAAAGGCATACCAACTAATGAATAAATAGAGAGACAAACAAAGACAAACAAACAAACAAAATAATAGACAATCAGATAAACAAACTAAAAACCCCGTTTGTATATGCTTTCTCAAAAATACCCATACGCAAACAGAAAATATTTTTAAAAATAACAGAAACAAAACAAGTACAAAAACTTAAACAAAAACAGAGAGAAGAAAAAACTAAAACCAAAAAAACCCCCAAGAAAACAAACAGACAAGAAAAACTTGATCTGTGGCTTTTCTGTAATTCCAAGTTCCTTTTGGCTGTTGCCTCTGCCTTAAGGAGCAGCTCCAGTCTCCAGTCCCTCCTGTCTGCTCGAAGCACAGGCAGATAGGGTTGCTCTCAGCATGGGTCAGATGCTCCAGGGAGTACTGTGGGAGGAGGACAGATCAGATCTGGACTGATCCAACTTGCTGCTGCTACTGTTAAGTCTCCCACTTAGAACTGAAGTGTTTGTGCCTGTTTCAGCATGGGGAGGATTATCTGTCTTTCTAAGTCCAAAGAGAGGATAGACTCTGGGTCCCAAGATGGAGCCTGGATGGAGCTGGTTGGGACAATGCAGGACTTTATACCCAGTTCTGGGACTGAGAAGATGGCATCTATTGGCATCTTATCACTGGTGTTGGAGTTTTTGTTCCAAATTTCCATGACTTGCCTTCTCTATGGTTCCTCCTGCTCATGCCTGGTTTGTTGCTGCAGGAGATGGTGTGGCTGGGTGCCAAGTGGTAAGTAGCAACTGTTCTCTGCTGTCTCCTCTCAAGAGTACCCCAAGAATGGCAGATGATACTGTGCACCGGGAGCTACAGTCTCAAGGTGGTGGTGGGTTGCAGTCATCTCTGGAAGACAGCCCCAGGTGCATGAACTCAAGTCTCCCACCTTTCACTCACCACCTTTATATACCCACTTATGCAGAGAGTCTTTATGGACACTTGCTTTTGTGGAGACTCTGACATTCTTACCTGTTCTATTGCCATCTTGCCTGGAAGACCCTTGGCATGTTCCTAACGAGAGAAGTGAAAGGCCTTTACAATGAAAACTATAAAACACTGCTCAGAGAAATCCAAAAAGACGCAAACAAATGGAAAAATATTCCACGCTCATGAACAGCAAGAATCAACATTGTTAAGACGTCCATCCTGCCAAAGACAATCTACAGATTCAATGCAATACCCATTAAATTACCAACATCATTTTTCTCAGACCTGGAAATGACAATACAGAAATTCATATGGAAACATAAATAATCATGAATAGCCAAAACAATCATTAGTAAAAGAAATAAAATGGGAGGTATCATACTTCCAGACTTTAAACTTTACTATAAAGCTACAATAATCAAAACAACCTGGTATTGGGACAAGAACAGGCATATGAACCAATGGAACAGGATAGAGATTTCATAAGTAAAGCCTCAACTTCTCAACCAACTCATCTGAGACAAAGCCTCCATCAACAACCACTAAGGAGAGGAAAGACTGCTCAGTAAATGGTGTTGGGAAAACTGGTTGACCACACCCAGAAGACTGAAAAATGACCCCTACCTATCACCATACACAAAAATCAACTCTAAATGGATCAAAGATCTAAATGTAAAACCTCAAGCTATAAGAATCTTAGAAAATGCAGGAGACTTCCTTATAGAAATCAGCATAGGCAATCACTTCCTGATCAAAACCCCAAGTTCCCGTGCCATAACAGATAAGACAGATAAGTGGGGCCTCATTAAACTGAAAAGCTTCTGCAAAGTAAAAGAAACCATTAAGATTGCAGGAAGACAGTCCACAGAATGGGATAAATAATGTTTGCCAACTGTATATCTGACAGAGGCCTAACATCCATGATCTACAAGGAACTCAAACATGCTGAAAGGAAACAAGCAAACAGTCTTATTAAAAATTGGGCAAAAGACATGAATAGACCTTATTAATAGAAGGTACATGGGCAGCCAACAGACACATGAAAAAGTGCTCAGCCTTATGAACCATCAAAGAAATGCAAATCAAAACCACATCGAAACCAAGCCAAACCCCAGTAAGAATGACCATCACTAATAAAACAAACAACAGATGCTGGCAAGGATGTAGAGAAAAAAGAATGCTTCTACACTGCTGGTGGGAATGCAAACTAGTTCAACCTCTATAGAAAACAGCGTGGTGATCTCTAAAATAAGTAGAAATTCACCTTCCATCTGACCTAGCAATCCCCCTACTGGAATATACCCAGAGGATCTCAAGTCATTCTACAAAAAAAAAAAAAAAAAAAAACCTACACAGACATGTTTATTACAGCACTATTCACAATAGCTGCCTATCAAAACTGAACTGGATTTTTAAAATGTGGCATATATACATGATGGAACATTATACAGCCATAAATAAGAACAAACATATGGACTCTGCAAAATCTTAGATGGATTTAGAGTCTATGTTATTCACTGATCTGTCACAGAAACAAAAACAGAGTACCACATGTTCTTACTCATAAGTGGACCCTGAACATTTATAATAATACTATAAGGGATTGGCAGCAGTGGAATATTGCTGGGGTTGGGGGAACACAACATCAACTAGGGTACATGATCTCAAATTAGGCAGAATGGGAACTAAAGAAAGGCCCAAATTTTACCTGAATGATGCCCACTTGTATACCTAATCCTGAATTGTACCAAACATCTTTAAAATAAAATAAATTATAAAAAAAAGAAATTTGATTTGTATTCAGAGTCAGTCCAAAATATAAGGAAGTTTTGAATGACATGACTTCACCTTCCTTTATAGCTAGGGCCAAATGAGTAGGGGGACAAATGATTTGGGTTTCTGAGGTTTAGAAAGGTAAACTGACCTGATCAAAGTCTGTCTCAACTCAGAGGTGGCAGAATTAGAAATCAAACCCAAATATGAACTAAGAGAAAAAGAAAAGATGAGATCCTTGGATTTAACAGAAGACAGGAAAAAATGTATATACATATCTGTTTTGTACAGAGGGACCTTAATCACTAGGCTTTGTAATGCACGAAATAGACATGACCCATTACACTAGTGTTAGCCACGATTAATGATGATGATGATAGAGATGATGATTATGGTGATAATGATTATATCTGCCAGTTTTTTGAGCTTCCACAGGTGCTTAGTGCTCTTTTCAGCAATTCACATAGATCAACTCATTTACTTTGGGGCATGGGGGATGAGGGTCTCACTCTGTTGCCCAGGCTGGATGTGATGACATGATCTTGGTTCACCACAGCCTCAACTTCCTGGACTCAGAAGATCCTTCTGCCTCAACCTCTTGATTAGCTGGACTTACAGGTGAGTGCCGCCATACTTAACTAATTTTTTGTAGAGATGAGGTCTCACTATGTGAACCTGGGCTGAAGCAATCCTCTTGCCTCAGCCTCCCAAAGTGCTGGGATTATAGGCGTGATCCACCACACCCAGCCTAGGTCAACTGATTTAATTCTAACAACTATTTTCTTTGTATGAAACAAACAGAATCTATGGGAAGAAGCTATCTCATTTCATTTAAACCTACTATGGAAGTGGTGTCACCCCAGTCACTGAATTCAAACTCACAAAGTCTCATCATTTTTCTGGTGACTAATACAATCATATGGTTATTTTCAACATCAAAATACCATCTCTACTGGGATTGAAATGGCAGTTCCAATATATTAATCAACACTGCCCTCTCAATGAAAGTTAATGATCCGCCTATCCTCTACACTTTAAGCAGTTGTAAGTAGACTGCTTCCCTTTGAGGAGGGAGATGACATTGGATTTTCCTGTGATTCTCATTTATCTCTATTTCTCTCTAGTCTGGTTTCTGATTCCTCCTTGGTTGGGGTGGGTAGTGGGTAAGGAGTAGAGATAAGGAGCTTATGATAATCCTTACTTCCCCAATCCTGGATTCATGCTCTCTGAAACTGGCTGATAAATAAAGCTGACTCTTTCATAACATATTTGTGGGTTCTCTGTGATTCTCTTGGTGAATCTTTTTGATTGCAACTCTGTTTCTCTCCATAAAAATTTCTAGTTAACATTCTTTTATACCTACACGTTGGTAGCATAATTAACTCCATTTTACAGATGAGCAAACAGCCACCAAAATGTCCATGGGAGGCACCTATGCTGGTTCTTTGAACAGCCATACTTGCAGTTGAATCCAGCTAGAGTAAGGTTGAGAGGAAAGTTGTACTTCTCTAGAATTACCTTAAATGGACAAACTGCCTATGTTAAAAGAATAAGCCAAATACAGGAGTTGGAATTTGATCTCTAGCTGCCTCAACTTGGATGGCACAGGGCTCTGAGATCCTATCTAGTGAAATAAAAACAAAGTTAAACATCATTCCTATTCTAAAATACGTCTTTTTATAACAGATATTTTGTGCATTTCAGAAAGATACACCAGACATCAGAGTTGGTCTAGATCAGAATTCCAGCACCTTAAGCAATACCCAGAGCTGCAGTAGCTGTCCATAAAGCTGGTTCACACAGTTAGTACTAAATGTGTGAAGGATTCTGCACTCCTACAAGCACAGATTTAACTTCTTTTAAGATTGGCCTGCTTAAAACAATCCCTCGATTTAGATTCTTAACCACCTGGATCTTAACCACTTTAGAAATCATTTGTCATTCTATTTTTTTTTTTAACCATCTCCCTCATTAGGAGAGAGATTTATCCACTTATCTTCTATTTATGAGTTTTCACTCTGATGGTTCATCGTCTTTACATCTGGCCCCCTGCTTTAGCTCCTTTTCTTGGCCACTGCTTTTGTCTTTGATTATTAATTCTACAGACAGGCTTTTGAATAGCATTTTGTTTGATCCTTATAAGGCACATAGACCCCCCCAGGAACTGCCCTTTAGTGCCTTACACCTGAGGGCATAGTGAGGAGGGATGTGGAGCTTTCCAACTTTGCCAGTGCACAGAAACAGGAAAAACACCAGAATCAAGTCTGTGGTACATGCTGAGATGCAGATCAAACTGCTAGTTAGAGAAAAGGGGGCCCTTAGGGCATGATCAGAAGTGAACTGCATTCAGTAAGACAAATGTAGGTTGTGGGTTGGGAGACAGCAGTCTAGTGGCAACTTACAAATCAAAAGTTTTCATGCATTTGGAAAATAAGAATGTATTTCTTGTAAAGAGTTACAGCCTCCAAACTGGCTAAACCATCAGTAGACACTTTGAAGGAGGAGGTGTGTGAGTAGGAGCTTTAAGCTAAAAGGATTGGCTAAGAATACATATTTAATGAATTACAGGAGAGACTATGAAGGTGGTCCCGAGACAAGCGTACTGAACAAAATGTATGCAATATGCGACCTATGTTCACCTTGGGGTGGAGAATTAACACTTAAATGTATTACAATTAGGTTTTATATCTCAAAAGGTCTTTTCAGGACATGAAGGCATGTAAAAGCCCAGCCACTGTAAACTAGCTAGAACTAGTCCATGGTCAGTAGTCTTCGTACCTAAAAAAAGTTATAAATATCAATCTCTTGTCCAATCAAAGCTGTAGTATGGCTGATAGAACAGGGGTGGGAGGCTCAGTCAGTGTCTGATGATTGATGAATTCAATTACCTTATGATCTCCATTTTAACATTAATGTTGATCATCTGTTGTGTCATAAAAGGGTTGGGGACGGGGATCTAAGGAAATGTGTCTGTCTGACCTACCATCTCATTATGGCTAGGATGTCAGTTTTTAAGGATTTCTGGGATCCCCTTGGCCAGTAAAAGGTCCATTCAGTCTGTGGGGGGCTTAGGATTTTGTTTTTGGTTTGCATCATGAAAAAATATGGCAAACATACTGTAGGTTGGAAGGGGCAAAATGGGCTTGTGTGGGTAAATATTGGAGACTCATGGATACATTTAAAGTGCCTGAAACACTCTAGGCATCTAGTGAGATTTTGCCTGATAGAATACATCTAGAAGCCAGGCTCGGTGGCTCAGCCTATAATCTCACGTCTTGGGAGGCTGAGGTGAGTGGATTGCCTGAGCCCGTGGGTTCGAGACCCACCTGGGCAACTTGGTGAGACCTCATCTCTACAATAAATCAAAAATTAGCCGGGCGTGGTAGCGTGCGCCTGTAGTTCCAGCTACTTGAAAGGCACCTGTAGTTCCAGCTACTTGGAGGTGGAAGGATCGCCAGAGCCCAGCAGGTCGAGGCTGCGGTGGTCGGGAGCGGCCACTGCACTCCAGTCTGGGTGACAGAATGAGATTCCAATGCAAAAAAAAAGAATACATTTAGAAATCAAGAAAGTAAAGTTAACCCATCTTGAGAAAACTAGTTTAAAAGTGTACAAGAGAGACATGATATTCTGTCAGATTTACTGAGTTTCCTGTTGTGTAGAGGGAAGAAAAGGTGGTAAAATTGAAGATAAACAGCTGGGATGGAAAGACTTTTTCAGACTAAACAGAGAAGATAGTCACAGATTCCAGATAGTCTAGAAAATTATTGCCAATCTGTGTAACAGAAAACTTGAAGTGACCTTTCTTCATTGACATTAATGGGTGTTTGTGGGTTTTTTTCCTTTGACATAACTTTTTAGTTACTTGATTTTATTTTTCTTTCCTTTAATTTTTGGGTTTTTAAAAAAATACTAACATATATGATTCAGGCTCATAAAGAATTCAAACAATAAACTAGAATATTAAGAGGAAAATAAATAACACCCAAAATAACCATTGTTAACATTAGGCTAACAGCATTCAGATAACTTCCTCTGCACAAATGTAGTTGGAAGAGAACACAAATAAATAGTCTGACAGGGAAACAAATGTTATAAAATATAATTGTATTATGAATGCTAACTTAATAAGGTTATTCAACTTATTTTGCATGATTATAGAAATAACAAAGTATTTGAAAAATAGTAAGTATTTTGATGAGTATTTCTTATAGTCATCTCTAAATTTATGGAAAATCTATGAGAAGGACTAAAAGATTGGAATTGTTGTGTTTTATTTTTGGCACACATATTTCAGTTTTAGATAGGCTTTGAAAAACCTATAATACTTTTACATATTAATATCATCCCACTTTCACTCCCATATATTTCAATTTTTAAATAAATTCCCTTGCATTGTGAATTACCTGGAAGTTGGATGTACTTTTTTTAAATTTTTAATTTGAAAGATGTGGGGTGCAATTCAGAGTTAGGTATCCAAATGTTCATTATGCAAGTACCCTTGTTGATGAGGCGTGTCCCCCCTCCCCTGGCAGTTTCCCTCAACTAGTTGGAGTTTTTAAAAATGCCTGGTCTACTTGATCAAAATCAGGACTTGACTGAGCTGTGTTTTAGATCACAATTTTGTTTCTTAATTTTTTGCAGATTTTATAGTCTTTCTCCTACTGGTCAATTCTGCATATTTTCTTTCTAGAGACATGAAGAATATTTTCTTCCTTTATTCATTTATTTAAATAAAATTATATATGTATATAATTTTAAGAGTCAAATAGTTGAACTATAAATGCAAACAGTGAAAGCAGAACTTCCTATTGCTACCTTTACTGATTTCTGACTCATTTAGAATATACTTTAGATTCTTTGAGCTGCTTCTTCTGTCTCCATATTTGTAAATCACATACTTATTATTTTTTGGTCTTTCTGTTTTAGATACTATTTAAGAACTTTCTGTTATGTGTATAGAAATGCAACTTTTTTTGTGCATTGATTTTGTATTCCAGGACTTTACCAAAGTCATCTATCAGGGCAAGGATGTTTTTGACAAACGCTCTAGGGTTTTCTACATATAGACTCATATCATCTGCAAAGAGGCATAATTTAACGTCCTCTTTTCCTATTTGTATGCCCCTAATTTCTTTCTCCTTCTTAATTTATCTGTCTAGGATGCCTTTGTTAAATAGGAGGGATGAGAATGGGCATACTTGTCTTGTTCCAGTTCTTAGGGGGAATGCTTTCAGCTTCTGCCTATTAAGTATGATGTTGGCTGAAGTTTTATCATAGATGACTCTTATTATTCTGAGGAATGTTCCTTAGGTGCCTAGGTGTTCAAGGTTTTTATCAAGAGGGACATTGGATTTTATCAAGTGCTTTTCCTGCATCTAATGAGATAATCAAGTGGGTCTTGGTTTATACCTGTTTATGTAATGAATTATATTTATTCATTTATGTATGTTGAACCAGCCTTGCAGCCCTGAAATAAAGTCCACCTGGTTATGATGAATGAGAATCATTATGATATTCAAAGCGATTTGCTACAAACTTGCAGAAAATTTTTATCTCTATGTTCACCAGAGAAATTGGCCTGAAGTTTCCTTTCCTTGTTTGGTCTTTACCATTTTGGGGTATCAGGATGATAATGACTTTATAGAATGAACTAGAGAGAATTCCTTCCATCTTGGTTGCCTGGGATACTTTCAGTAGGATTGGTATAGGATACTTTCAATAGGTTTGGTATTAGCTCTTTCTCATATGTCTTGTGTAATCCACTTGTGAAGCCATCTGGCCCAGGGTTTTTTTTGTTTGGTAGGGAGATTTCTTATTACTGAGTCAACTTATTGGATTACTATTGGTCTGCTCAGGGTTTCAGTATCTCCTTGTTTCCATCTTGGGAGGTTATGGGATGCCAGGTATTTCTCCATTTCCTCTGGATTTTCTAGTTTATTGCATACAGATGTTCATAGTAATCTCTGATAATCTTTTGCATTTCTTCAGGGTCAGTTGTACCATTGCCTTTTTTGTTTCTAATTGTCTTTATTTGATTTTTTTTCCTCTCTCTCTCCCTCTCTTTTTATTTTTTGTTAATCTGATGGTCTGTCAATCTTATTAATTCTTTCAAAGAACCAGCTTTTCTTCTCATTGATCCTTTGTATGATTTTTTTTTGGTCCCTGTTTTATTTAACAGTGGCTTTATTTTAATGATTTCCATTTTTCTATTAATTCTTTGATTCTATTGCTCTTGTCTTCCCTTTGGTGTGATGTTACACTGTTTAGAGATCCCTCTATTTTCCTGAAATATGTGTGCAATGATATAAACCTCCTTCTCAGCATCACTTTCATGGTATCTCAAAGGTTTTGTTGTCTTTTGTCTTTGTTTTTATTTGTTTTATTCTGTGTCTGACATCAGGGACGAATCATTCTCCTATATTCCATTGCTTAGGATCTGGGAAACTCTTTTGTGGGTGTTGTCTCATTAAGGCATTGGGGATTGATGTTTTGTTTTGTTTAACTGGTTCTTCCTCTTTCTCTGAGGGAAGACTCTTATTTTTCTTTTTTTGTTTTGTTGTTTTTTAGTTAAATAAGGTGGCTACTGTTGGGATATCTGTTTGTGAGATTTTTTTTTGTCCCTCAGCCTGCTTCCTTGCTGTGGTGGACTCCTTTTCTCCCTGGAGGTGGTAACTGTGAGGGCCCAGGCACTGTGAGTCTTGCTGCTCTTCTGAGTCTAGCTATGAGGCTGCCTCCATTTGACTGGGGCTGGAGGATTCGTGCAAAGTATCTAGTGATGTATAGGCACAAGAGTTGAATTCTAAGGAGAGTGGTCACTGATTTCTCTGGAGGACACTCTGGAGAAGCTCTCTGATACCATGGTCTATGAACTAGTCTGCAAGAAGTACAATGACAAGGGTTTGTCTTTATCCCCTTCTTATTGAACTGTCTGTATTATCTGTATTATTGACTCAGATGTTCTAAATGGGCTGTGCCAGTTTATCTCCAGCCAGGAGGTGGTATTATAAAAGGCAGCCAAATGGGGTGGTGGCTGTGGGCTTTATGTTTCCCCTGGAAGCACACAGATGACTTAGAAGATGGGTGGGACTATAGGAGCTCTCATAGTTCTTGAATCCTTGGGTTTTCAAGGAGGGTGGGGGGTGGGAAAGCTGGTTAGAGAGGGCTAGGTCAGATGGCTATCCAGCTCCCCACCTGGGAGGACAAATGGCTACTCCAGTGGGAAGCATGTCTCTTGGCTACTGTGACTATGCTGCAGAGATAGCGGAGCCATCTCTGTCGCACAAAAGACTTCACATATAAAAAGAGAGGTTGCCAGGATAACTGACTCTCCCCTGTCCCTGGCTCCTCTTCTCTTGTCTAAGGTTGCCAGTGCTCGACACTCAAAGTTTCATTCAACTAGGTTTTTCCTGATGACTGGATCTGACCAGTTCGTGTTCCAGCTTCCTACCTTTGTGCACTCAGTCGGGAGTCCTGTGAGGCTTGAAGTATTCTCCCAGTTTGTGGTAGGAACCCCAAGTTTCTAACTTTCTGCTCTAACCGTTTCCCCATATCCAGAGGCTGCTGTCTGTTTCCATTGCAACCTGAGCAAGAAGGAGGCTTCCTGGCCCCCAAATAGGCTGTTCTTTCTCTCTCCTCCCTGCTCCCTATGTGTTCCACTGTTCCTCTGTGGGTTGTGGAGTGCATCCTCCATCTTAACCTGCTCTGCCTGCTGAGGATCTCTGATGCTAGGACTCTCTTCCTTGATTTGCTCCATGAGAAAGGTGCTTCTTGGTGGCCATCTTCCCCTATCCCCTCCTCATGCTGTTTTTATATTTCTCTTTTTGGCTGAGTCAGTTTTTAATACACATAAATTTATGAAACTCTACATATTATTTGTAGCTATGGGTAGTATTATACTATATTTACATAGCCCCTGTTGTGCAATATTTTATTTGCCCTGGAATAAATGACTGCTTTGATTTTTTTAAAATCTGGTCCATTTCCTATATGATTGATTAATCACCAAGCTCTTTAACATTACTGCTGATCTACAAAGTTTACTGAAATACATTGGTTACTCTATTATTATCATTTTCTTCTTAACAAGATCCCCCATGGAGGTCACTACTTTCCTTCTTTTATCTTGACTGATTGTTTTCTAGGCTTGCTTAATTATTGTTGTCTTAGAAATTTCCCTCATTTTGTTCCTCTTGGTTTACTTTGTGTATTCACTGTATTGGATTCCATATTTCATACACCATGTGTCTTCTTTTTTATTAGTTTAATTCTTTTAAATGTAGTGCATAAATTATATTAACTGTACCAATGTTCTTTTTAATGTAGTGCATAAATTATATTAACTGTAACAATTTTCCAGTTGCTTATTACTGGTAGTATATAAAAGGGAAATTTTTTGAGTCCTTATATGTCAGAAAATGTCATTATTCATTCTTCACACTGATTGACAGCCTGGATAGAAATTTCTAAGTTTGACTCATTTTCTCGCATGATTTTAAAGGTATTACAATGATTCTGACAAAAAGTCCATTAAAATTCTGTATTCGTTTTTTTCTTTGTTACCTGTTTTTCTCCTCTCCAATTTCTTAAAGTCATTAATATCTTCATTTTATTCCAAGGTTTCTAAAATTTAGTAATACTGTCACCTATTTAGGAGTCTTCCCACTCATCTTGTTTTCTACTTTGTGGAGAACTTTATTAATGAAATTTCATATTCTTCAGTTTGATGTGATTTTAGGAATTATTTTTGTGACAATTTGTTCCTTTTCATTTTCTCTCTCTGTAACTTATGTTTTCTAAAAATTTGAATACCCAGCTGATGTTTTGTTTTATTTTTGATTTTTTTCATCTTGTCTTTTTTCCTTATGGGAGATTTTCTCACTTTTATCCTTCCACTTTTCTGTTGAATTTGTATTTCTGCCATCAACTATTTGGTTTTCTAAACCTCTTTCTTCCTTTCCAAATATTCCTTTCTTTTAACCATATGGACAAAACATTTTCTTTTATTCCTCTTCTTTGATCTGTGGCAAAACCAACAAAACCCCTGAAAATAGCAAGTGTTGGTGAAGAGGTGGAGAAACTGGAATGTTTGTTCTCTGTTGGTAAAAATGTGACATCTGCAATATAAAAGTTACTGTCCTAACACTTTCCAGTACACAGTTCACTAGTGTCAAATATATTTACGTTGCTGTACAGTCAATCTTCAGAACTTTTTCATTGTTGGTTTTATTCTGGAACCAACTTCCAGAAATTTTTCATCTTGCAAAACAGAAGCTATATACCAATTTAAACAATTCACCACTATACTCTCTCCCCTGCCTCTAGCATCTATCATTCTATCATCTCATTCTATGAACTTGATTACTCTGTATACCTCAATAGAATTATACATTTTTTGTGTGATTGGCTTATTTCACTTTGCATAATGTTCTCAAAGCTTGTGAAGTACCATAGCATTATGTTGTAGAATCAGAATTTCCTTTTTTAAAACTGAATAATATTCCATTGTATGTATATACCACATTTTGTTTATCAATTCATTCATTCATAGACATCTGGGTTGTTTTCATATCTTGGCTATTGTGAATAATGCTGTTGCATACATGGCTGTACAAATATCCCTTTAAGACTCTACAATCAATTCTTTTAGATAGATACTCAAGTAGAATTGCTGAATCATATGATAATTGTATTATAATTATATTTTTAGAGGAACTAATACATTCTTTTCCATAGCAACTGAACCATGTCACATTTTTACCAACAGTGAACAAACATTCCAGTTTCTCCACCTCTTCACCAACACTTGCTATTTTCAGGGGTTTTGTTGGTTTTTCTGTTTCTGTTTTTGAGAATAATGATCCTAATGGGCTTGAAGTGATATGTGGTTTTTATTTTAATTTCTCTAATGATTAGTAATATTGAGCATCTTTTCCTACGCTTGTTGGCCATTTGTATATCATCTTTGAAGAAATGTCTGTTCAAGTCTTCTTCCTTTCTGTGTTACTTCCACCTTTTTTCTTCTGTTTTGACTGATCTCTCTCTTTAATGTTCAAAACTTTTCTCAAAATAAATCGTCAGCTGTCTGTTTATATATAAGAGTGAATTTATAGGCTAACTGAAAGACCTAGATTATAAGGAGTGGAACTTACTCAATATGTTATTTATCAGGAAATTGGTCATTTTAGGGAGGCATCTCAAAACTGTATTTATTTATTAGTATTGTTTTGTTTTAGATTTTTTTTCTGTTTGTTTGTTTTTTTTTTTTTTGAGACAGGGTCTCATTCTGTTGCCTAGGCTGGAGTGCAATGGAATGACTCAACATAGCTTCGACCTCTTGGGCTCAGGCAATCCTTCTGCCTCTACCTCCCAAGTAGTTGGAACTGCAAGCATGCACTACCAAGCCTGGTTATCCTTTTGATTTTTTTTTTTTTTTTTGTAGAAACAAGTTCTCACTATGTTGCTCAGACTGGTCTCAAACTTCTGACCTCAAGCGATTCTCCCAGCTGGGCCATCAAAAGTGCTGGAATTATAGGCATGAACCACCACACCCAGCCTGTATTGTTTTAATTTCAATTTTTTTAAACCCTGTAATCCAAATTTGTATTTCACTCTTCTGCTTTTAATTTTGATCTCTTGTTTATAAATGTACGTTTTTCCAGACTTTTAAAATAACAATTCAGTTTTGTACAAGTGACTTCTGTTTTAGCCCCCTTTTATCATTATTGAGGATTGGTTGTTGTCTCCTCTGACTCAGAATTTGAGGGCTATAGTTTTGTCTTATTGACTTTGTTATAGTCCCTCCTATGATGAGTAGGTGAGATGAACAAGAACCCAGCTGGGATTACTGGTCTGGCTCTACTTTCTAAAATGAGCCAAATATTCTGGACCAGGGTTTATTCTACCTTCTGGGAAGTAGTTGCTACTCTTTTGGGGGATATCTTTGAAACTTATGTCATTCCCTCAACTCAGGAAGAAGCCCTAAGCTCTGCCCACCTTTTAAATATCAGAAAAAAACATATCCTACTAATGTACTTTTTCTATTTCACTTTTCTCCCCAGAAATCATTTTCACTTCCTCTGAGTAAGAAGAAAATATCCATGCCCCTTACCATCTGTTGACCTTCAAACATTATAATATTACACAAATGGCTAGGATTTTATAAATGTACTACTTCCAATGTGGAGGTGGTATGGGTTTAGCATCCCCTGGGGACTCATTAAATACTGTGTTTATCATAGCTCTCACCTTTTGAAGCTTATGACATGAGGTTGTGCTTTCTTTTTTTAGTTAAGTTTGAAATTTCTTTTCCCATTTTTTTTTTTATTAAATTGAGGAGAAACTGGATGACAGAGATTCTTCAGTTTGGCTTTGTTTTACCAAATTTACCAAACACTTTGTTAATACTTGAATATGATTTAATAGGAAGAATTTATATTGTATGTGATAAACATAGAGAGAAGGCAAATTGTAGACAGATCTAACATTCTATTTCTGAATTTTTAGTTGTTTCAAAGCAACAGCTTTACCCAACTGATTAATCATTCTCTTGCGGGGAAAAGAAACAGGCTTGGGTTCAAATTAGTCTGCTATTAGTTGGTTACGTGTCATGTTATAGACAGTTAATCATTTTGAATGTTTTAAGTTTTAAAATTATGAATGATAGAGCTGCACCGTTGATCTATAAAGTATCTTCTAGTTTTATAATCATATAAATATGATTTCTTTTCTTGTGCTTAAAAATAAGATTGATAATTAGACTATTATGCCTTACAGGTGTTTTTATTCTATAAAGCACATACAGTATTTTATTTGATAAAAATTGATAAATGTGTGTTAATCACTGACCATTTTCCTAGGCATAGTGGAGGAAGGAAGATGACAAACTAGAATTCTTGGGAAGAGGAAAGAGAAAAATAAGATAAATATTTTCATAACTAAATTGCAGAATGGAATATGATAAGTACCATGAGGTTCTTATCCATTAAATCCATGTGAGGTGGTCAGAGAAGATAGAGTCCCTGTGTCTGAACTCAAGGTATATTCTGAGGACTGACAAAAAATAAAACTGGAAGTCTTTGAATCTTTATAATGATGTAGTTTGACCTAAATTTTAAAAAGATTAGTACCACAATATGAACATTGAATTGAGAAAGAGACAGATGAGAAGGAGGAAATTTAGTCAAGATAAATAACCTTAGTCAGGCAAAGAAATAAAGGAAACTTGAATAAGGATTGGGTGGGAGGCAGTCAAAAGAAAAAGAGGAGAGAATTAATTGGAAATGACTCTCATGGTTTGAACCTAGATGAGAGACTATGGGGTGACATCAAAGAAATAAAGTTGATGAGGGACTTCTGGCAAGATGGCGACAGGGCAGTCTGGTCTATGAGACCCTCTGCAAGGGAGAACACAGAGGGTCTCTGGCTCTCTCCCTGGGGGCTGTAGATCCTAATGTCAGCAGCCTGTTCTTCACATGAGCTCCGTTGCCACCACTGGGGCATGGCGGTGGTCTGGACAGCCACTGCAGCCACAGACACAGCAGCCGCTGGCACTGCCACAGCCTCTGTGACAGCCATAGCGCATTGCACCACCCATGCCTGAGATTATCCACGACTTCAGTCCTTGAAGCCCCTGCAGGCAAGATCTGCTAGGGTCACTGGCATCTCTGCTGCCACTGTGATATTCTGCTGACTGTGGGTCTCCTCCTGCGTGCCCTGAGGCAGACACCCATCTCCAGCTTTGGCCCGACTCCTGTCTGGCAGGAGCCCCTCTGGGGCTGTGAGATACCACCACCTGCTGGTAATTCAAAGTAACAACGGCAAAACGGGACAAACAAGCTTGAAAAACACACAGGCCAGATTTGAGTGGTGAACTGAGTAGTGATCTGAACTGTCCTTCACAGCAGGCCAGGGGCAACTGACCCTAACTGTTAACAAATTTACCAGCTTGAGAAGACAGCTAGAAATCAGAGCTTAAAGGACATTGGACTTAAATGAAAAATCTCAGAATGTGCTAATTGGTTCTGTTAGTTTAGTGACTTGATTCTATTCCTACTGTTTTGTTCCTTTTTTTCCTCTTCTTTTTCTCTTTCTCTTCTTTGTAAACCATATCTTTGTATAGAGGAACAGCACACCAATAAGGTGGTTGGTTAGCTTGTATGTTAGCATCATTGTATGTTTTAGTTTTTTTTTTTTTTGTATGTGAGTTGGTTAGTCTGTAGCCATGTCTGTTGTTTTTATCTGTTTCAGTTTAGGTCTCTCTCTTCATTTGTTGGAACACTCATCTGTTTCCTCCCTTACTCCTCTCTCTCTCCACCCTCCTCTTCCCCCCACTGTCTGCTCCATTCTCTTCCCTCTGCTAACCTCATTTTATTTCAGGGAGTAAACCTACAGCCCCACAGCATGGACAGATTCCAAGGCAGTGGGAAGTGGGTTTCAGATTATCCATATACCTGTCGGAGGATACCAGGACCTGTAGATAGATTTTGAATCACAGCTCCCCCCTTAAGTAAATCTCAAAACTGCAAAAAGGACTACCCCCAAGCTACAGCAACTCCAGAATTGAACAAAGTAAGAGGGCATACATAAAAAAGAATAGGAGATTGAACAAACAAAAGTAAAAGCAACCCCTCAACCCCAGAATAACAGAATTAAAGAAGATGCTGACATGGAGGGAAGGAAAAAGTTGAGAGGGAAAAACCCGCACAAATGAAGAAAAACCAAAAGAAGAATATAGGTCTCACACAGACACCTGGGAGGTCAGACACTGAGAAAACAGACTCCAGAACATAAACAATGATGAGCTCCCAGAATGACTGGTCACATGCAACAAACCCAGGCATCAAGACATTAATAGAGAGAATAAAAAAACTGAGGAGAGATAAGAGGAAAATAGGGAGGAGCTGATGTCAGAAGTAACAGCAGTAAAGAATACTGTGATGGAAATAAATAACAAACTAATAAGCATGGAAAGCAGAATTAGGTGAATGATCACTTTCAGAGACCAAATCTAAGAGGAATTGACCTTCCTGAGGCAGAGAGAGAAACAGAGGTTACACTGGAACAAACATTTCATGAAATCATTCGAGAAAACTTTCCTCATCTCATCAGTGATGAAAAAATTCAACACAAGAGATTCAGAGAACCCCTGCAAGACAACAGATGAGAAGATCAACTACCAGACACATAATAATTCACCTAAACAAAGTAGGTATAAAAGAAAAAATCCTAAAGGCGCAAGAGAAAAAGGTCAGACTACCTATCAGGGAAGACCAACTAGAATAGCAGCAGATTCATCTACAAAAACCCTCCAGGCTAGGAGAGCTTGGAGCCCAATCTTCAAAGTTCTAAAAGATAAGTAATTTCAACCGAGAATAACATACCCAGCCAAGCTAAGCTTCATCAGTGAGGGAGAATTGAAATCTTTCCCAGATATCTAATCCCTAAGAACCCAAGAAACACTTAAGAAAGTATTGAACACAGAAGAAAAGGAAAAAAGAACGACAACGTTCTTCACAAGAGTACAGGTAAAAGTTTAAAAACACACATGATCCAACTCTAAAACCAAAAGAAAGACAACACACAAACAGGAAGAGCACCAACAACTCTGTAAGAATATTATGATAGGGATCAACTCTCACATTTCAATAATAAGTTTGAATATAAACAGACTAAATGCACCCCTGAAAAGACATAGAATGGCAAAATGAATAAAATATCACCAGGTAACAATCTATTGCCTTCAATAGACTCATCTCACTAGAAAGGACACTCACAGACTCAAAATAAGAGGATAGGAAACAAATTTTCAGGCTAATGGAACACAAAAGAAAGGAGGAGTTGTGATCTTAATCTC